>NW_017726588.1:0-9481 GCF_001865875.1 Lupinus angustifolius | reverse complement strand
ATTTTTTACATTCCAAAATTACCATGATATAATTTTTTATATTTCAAAATTACCATTTTGTAACTCCTCTATTAATAACTATCATAAACTTTCAAATATTACTTTTATTTTTTCCTACAATATATCATTATTTTCTACATATTTTCTTCTTTTATCATTTTTTTTCTTAATTCTATATTTGATTAATTTTTTTTACTGTTTTTGTCTCTATTGAATTTCTATGTAATAGGCACGAAGTACTCGGATGGACATCTGCTGTCCCACCATTCTATGTGCTACTGCTTCTGATTGGTCAGAAAAATAATTAATTATTAAAATTTTAATTTATATATATTTTTTCAACCAATCACAAATAATGACATATGGAGTGACGCACTTTGTGGGAAATCAATTATCCTCCCCGAAGTACTCATATTATATATCTTGTAAATTTTCCTTCCAGATGAGTTGTAGAAAAATATATATTTTTTCACCAAGATAAACTTCTACGTACAGTTGAGTGGTCCCACTACTTTCCCACCATAGCTTTGATTAATTGGCCATTAATAATGTACCCATTACTTAATTCATATCAATTAGGAAAATATGTTTAAGAGGAATTTATATATATATATATATTGATAGTATAAGAATTTTTTATATTATCACTGTAATATTTATTATTGTCTTTCAATTATTATTGACTCTTAGATAAAAATAATATAAATAAATAATGAATAATACACTGATTATATATAAATCATTGCATGCATATATATTAGACTCATTTTTCTGCCCAAGTATATATAAAGCTTGAATACATTTCATATTTGCTAAGTCACCACTACATTTACTCTTTTTATTTAGTTTTTTTCTGTGTTTAGTATTAACGTTACTTTAAGGCTAAACTGATTAGCTGCCAAGTTTAAACTAAAATAGACAATTTGGATCATTTTCTTAAAATACTATGAATTTAAAATTTATGTATAGTTACTGTAAAATATTTTATATTGCCAATATATCACTCATTGTTGATTTGTATTACTTTTGTTTGAGAATAACGATAATTAGTATATCAATAATAGATGATTTGCTAACAGTGTAAAAAAAAACATTTATACTATAAGCATATCCATATTAAATTCAAATTCTACAGAGTAGATTGTTCAATATATATGTGATCATATATTTATCAAACTTTTAAATAAGTCCTTCAATGAAAGGAAGTATAGAATGACATTTTATCAAACTGGAAAATGTTATTCCTTTTAAATTTTAATGCCATTATAATGTTCCATTGGGTTTTACCGACCAGAAAAAGATATATATATATATAGATAATATAAGAAATTTTTATACTATCATTATATTATTTACCATTCATTTTTAATTATCATTAAATTTACATTAGATATTATCATTGATTGTGTTATGATGAATAATACACAAACTATATATAAATCTTTATATTATCAATATATAGAAATACTACACTTTACCAACATTAGTCAAAACACAACAATGAAACATTTACTAGAAAAACAAAGAATGGCAATAGGATGAGATAGAAGTGAGTAGTGTTTTCTCTTATTTATACCCACACTTATTTGTTGATACATGTATGACTAGTGAGTATTTCTGAATACCTAATAAATTTTTAAGTTTAATTATATATTTATATATTTTATAAAAATTAAAATATATATATAAATAATTATTACATGAATAATATAAATATAGCAAATTTATCACTATAGTTCAACCATTAAAATTTATTATTAAATAATAATAAAATATATATAAAATATTTAATTAAAAGTTAAATTTTAATTATGCGGGTACCAACTGGTCTGATATTTTTGCTATTCTATAGAATCCATCACACCAATGAACATATAAACCCAAAGGGTGGCTAAGGATTTTTCATTAAGTATATTCTACAAAGCAATATAAACACACAAATATATACACTATACCCCAAAATTCAAATGTCTAATCTCCCTAAAAAATAAAGGGAAATGAAGAACAACACTAAAATTGTATAATAGATTCAACAAGGTCCTGAAGAGGGGCCAACTCTGCTTTATCAATCAAATGGAATTCCTGCAAAAGGGAATAAAATGGTGAAGTTAAAACCAAAAGCATGTGTTCTTATTTCTGTATTCAACTCCTATATTCTCACACTACTTTTTTACACTTAGCTAATGATATATAAATTTGTAGCTAGTTGAGTGTATTCGATAGTTAATGTAGAAAGACTTGTGTGAAGACATATTTATGTAATGATAAACAATAAAATCTTGACAACACGAGACTCCCACCTGATAGGGTCTTTGGAGGGTAGATGTATGCAGTTTTACTCTCGTAAGTAAATAGATTGTTTTCAGGATTGAAGTTTTGAACCCCATGACCTCCAAGTCACAAGGCAAAACAACCTTACCATTGCGCCGAGACTCTCGTGGTCTTGAAGACAAACTCAGAGAAAAGTGCAGATTCTATGTTTTGGAATCATCTGCATATCCCTCTGATGCTAAACCAATAACTAGTCATATGCATTCAATACATGCGATTAATAACGACATTACACGTCATTAATCACACGTAAAAAATGGTGTAAAATCGTAGCGAGATGATAGTGTTGTTCTACATTTGAATCGGGATAAAATGGGAGGGAGCAATGCGAATTGCGAAAGGCAGAACCAAAAGAGAAAGAAACAAATGCATCAATGAACTCTTTATCTTTATAACCACTTACCCAAGTAAATAAAACAAAATGCTTGAAACAAGTATTCAGATGAGCTTCTTCCTTCAAACTCACTATCTTCTGAAAATGTGAGTGATAGATGTGAGCATATACACGGAATAATCTCTTCAAAATTGTCTTGACGACATCTCGGAAATTAGCCGGAAATGGAGCCCCTGCAGCAGTGAAGCAATCAATTAAAACAGTATAATGATTCATATAATTAGAAAGTAACAGTCCAGAAAATTCAGCTAAGTGGCCCACTAGCTTTACTGATATGTTAAACATACCTAACTTTTGAGGAAAAATTGTTTCATCATCTAGCTGAGATTCAATCCAATCCATCAAGTACTCAACATACTTCGGAGCAGATACCTCGATCGGTTTCTTGATAGTAACACCATCAGCCCATCTATACTCGTACCTATTGAGTTTATTGCATTAAATGATTGCCACATATATAAAAAAATTGATGTACGGTAGTGTAACCTCAACGGAATTGGTACGCACTCTCTCGTTCATGATATTCTGTGCAAAATAAATTCTCACGGTTTTACAGTTGAAATTTGCTTATGGATATGTTAAATCAACTTGGAAAATCTGTTTAGATTCTAACTATGCACAATGCAAGCACCTTAGAAGTCGAAACCCGTAATTTCCCACATAATTCTGCACTAAGGTAACCTTATGTTAGTAAGAGTTAAGTTTCTGACATTATCCATTCCACCAACAATCACAAAAGGTACATATTTTTGCCCATTCCTCCAGATATTAGCTCGGCGTAGTAATTTTCAGACATGGTGTTTCCGAGCACAACGTCGAGCAATAAATGATGACATAAAACCTGTAACTCTAATACGACCATATCTGTTTGGCATCAACCCTCATCAAAATTGTTGAATCCATTAAAAGAAACTAAACTAAGCAAATACTATAATAATCAGATTAATATATAATACCATATCTCGATGTTACTAATTACTTTTATTGTAAGAAGTTATAAGTCCGTAAAATTTATTGCGGTTAGGTATAAATATATTGCAGACATGCCAAAAAGAGAAAAAAAAAACACATGATAGCTAATCTGATCTAGCTGCAGGAAAACTATGAAACTAAAATAAGAGGAGTGGGTTGAAGGATCAAAATTACTTTGGTCCTGCGGTCATTGTTGGACAGTTGTTCGCTGTACAAAATTCGGTAAGTGTACCGAACAGGATATTCACTTGATTAAAGAAGTCCACAGCTGCACCGAAAAACAATAGCAATGAGCAAAGTTTTATAAGCAATTTTGCAGTGAAATATCGTTTACGGATGACAAAGAAATTATACGTGTAAGATGTAACATCAAACAATTACGAAGAAGAGCTTAAGAAAAAAACTCGATAGATTAGAGATTCTTACTGTTTACAGCTAGCCATTCGTTAATATCTTCACCGGGAGGCAATTTAACAGCATCCCTCAAGTTTCCACTACCTAATGTAGCATCTATGTGTTTTTGAAGTTGAGCACCCTGCATTTCGTAAACAAAATGCGTAAATTAAGACTCAACTTACCAAATGCGGACAATAAAGAAAAAGTACAAAAGAAGTAAAAGACCAACCTTACTTCCAGAAGGAGCGCTCTTTTTTGGACGAAATGTTTTTTGGTTTCTACATGATGGAATAAAATTTGGTTATTACTGAACAGTCGTAAACAGAAGGAAAAAAAAAAAGCTTAGCATGCTATGAGCCACCCCGAAACAAGAGGAAAAAACCAAAAACAGTGAAAATAATCAAATCAAACAATTCATTTTCCTTAAGAAAAGGGTTGCAAGTAGAGAATTGTAGATCGGAATGATTTGACAAATACAAGTATTTCCACTAGTTATCTTTGCCATCTCACGGATATCTCATATGTATTGCTTCACGTTCATCAACCATAGTTTTGAAATGGTTAACGCTGACGGAAGCTTTACGTGATTATGAATGTTAAGCGGCGTAGTTACATGTTCCCTTTTACACATTTCTTGAATTGTCATAACCAAAATGTAAGTTTTTAAAAAGTCAATCATATGTAACAATATACGAAGTTTCACGACATAATATTCCTCGACATTTTGAGCAGCCTATATGTTAGAGAAACAGCTAAAACTAAACAAATGCATTCTTGTTACACCAAGTCAGATATGAATGAATGACCAGCTAAAAAACACACAAGCATATGTGACATCATAAAACTACCCACAGTCCCGGACAACAATATCTTTCGAATCCTCAAATTTACATCCTCGGACAGCAGAACCTAATACTAATGTGACACCAGTTTGAAAATATTAACATCATTCTGATTTCGATTCGAATTATCTGTCTCGAATCTTCGAACTAATTCCTATTAGCATATTCACAAAGAGATAAAATCACATTGCTTCTACACAAAGTAATCATCAAATTGAAGCGCACACCGATTTCGCAGCCATATTATCAACACATGCAATCATGATGCATGTTATAGTTCCATGATCAATCATCTTATTTCAGATTAAAAATATAACTAGGTTCAAAGGGATTAACAAAACTCTCTTCTAATCAAACAAAAGAGAAAAATTCGGGGCCCATTTGTATGCTTGTTTGGTTAAACTTTGACTAAATCATTTATCTATCTCAGCTTATAGAAAAAGCTGAAGTTTTCAACTTCTCACACTAAAATTTCAGAAAAACTACTCTTTGAGAATCACTTTTTTTTTTAATACAAAACAAACAGGCCTTAATTTTACAAACAAAAAATCTAGGACAGCCTAAAAAATCAAAATTCTAGTTCATCCTCAAAAGGGTAAATAAAAAAAACACAGAAACTTAAGGTAAACAAACTAATATATATATCATATTTGAAATTTAAAAACATTAAAACACAAAATCTAAAATGAAAAATTGAAACTTGAATGTGGTACCTGATTCCAAGACCAAAGAGACTCATGGTGCAAAAATCCCAAGTGTCTCTATTTCTTGAAGATCCAAAACTCCAAAGGGT
The DNA here is from genome assembly GCF_001865875.1 of Lupinus angustifolius. NCBI lineage: Eukaryota > Viridiplantae > Streptophyta > Magnoliopsida > Fabales > Fabaceae > Lupinus > Lupinus angustifolius. The sequence continues at coordinate 3,753 of NW_017726588.1, read as the reverse complement.
CTCTTCCTTGTATCAAAAATTGAAGAATGTCCAAAAACAAAGTTGATATGTATAAATATAGATAGAGACAAAGATAGTGTGAATGAATCCTTGACCTCCCTATGTGCCAGTCTGTCAAACTCACTCTTCCAACCATAGACTCCATTTGCCAACTTGCTTCATCATCCTTACATCTCATCTCCTTCTTTTTCCATTCTCCTACCACTTTTCTTTCTTTATTAGTATTATTATCCTTATTTGATTTTCCATTTTAGGTATATATTGTTAATTTATTATACTTTTTACTATTTCTTTCAAATTAATAATTTGATATAAGAATGTTGATATAATGATAGAGATGACATTTACTCGGTCAAGAAGTAAGTTAAAAAAACTTACGTCATGTCTTATTAAGTCGTGTTATGAAAATTTAATAGTTCAGATTAACTACTAATTCAAAACATGTGAACCATTAAATTTTCATAGAATAAATAACTAATATGTGAATTAAGTTTTTTTTAATTTATAGATCCTCTAATAAAGATATTGGTAAAAATCTTAGATTATCCTTTATGAATTTTTTAATATGACAAAAAATATGTCATCATTCTAGAGTAAGAAGTTAATCTCTTTCAGAATATATGATTGTTCCTTCCAACAACAAGTGTTGCTGCCACATACCATCTTTTATGAATTTGGAGATATATTTAAATGCTTAATTTCAATATACATTAAAGAATTAAAAATTGGTTGTCACAATGTATATTATTTTATGGATGATATTATCTTAGTTGGATAATCTGAAGTGAATTAAACTAAAACTAAAAAAACGTGGAGAAAAATGGTGAAACACATGGTTTTTTTTATAAGTTGAAGTAAGAGAAAATATATGAAATATAAGTTTAACATAAGGCAAATAAATTTTAATAATGAGTAAAGATTGGAAATCATATTTTACAATAAGTCATTGTATTTAAGTATTTTTGACAAATCATACAATATGATAGGAAAATTGAGGAACATATACACCATAAGATTTAAGCAGGTGGATTAAATGTTGGAGTACATTATGTGTCATATGTGATACAAATGTGTCACACAAACTTAAGGATAAATTTTATACCACAACTACAAGACTAGCTAGCAACGTTATATGTAATTAGCAAGTTACTCGTGCATTTAAATGGGGTGGTATTTTTTTGAAAAATGTTTAAAAAAATAAGTTACTCGTGCATTTGCATGGGGTGGTATTTTTTTGCCGCATAGTTAAGAACACATATTACATGTACTTTCACATGGTTAATAACACACATGTAACTCGTACATTCACATGGTTAAAAACACACATGTTACCTATGTATTCGTATTGTTAAGAACAAACATGTGACCCGTGTATTTTAATAGTTAAAAACACATATGTTATTTGTACATTTATATTGCTAAGAACACATATGTACTCATGCATTCGCATAGCTAAAACACATATTTACATGTACATTCGTTTTGTTAAGAACAAACATGTTACTTGTATTACTAATGCAAGTACAAATTTATAAAATGATTAAGTATTTATTATTATTACATTACCTTCACACAAAACATATAATACTCATATAATACTCTTACTCATTATTCCATTACATTTAAACAAAACATATAATACTCATATCATACATGACATACAATGTATAGTCATATTCATACACTAATTATTATAGCACAAACAAACAAAACATTGCATATAACCAATCACTCAAACATGTATCTCTACATTATTCTTCCAATAAGCACAAACAAACAAAACATTACATATAACTATACATTCAAACATACGTATCTACATCGTTCTTCCGATATGCACAAAAAACAAACAAAACATGTTGTTGTTATTTGTGATCAAATATCTGAACATCTATGTTTTATGATATGCATTGATATATTTGCTATATATATATTGTGTTGGACAAAATCCTATCTCTATGTATGCTATATATATATATATATATATATATATATATTGTGTTGGACTCTTAGCTTTTCTACTTTTTGATGAAGTCAAAAGGGGGAGAAAAGTTGGGAAATTGCCCAACACAATATATATAGCATACATATAAATATGATTTTGTCCAACACAATATTTATATAGCAAATATATCAATGCATATCATAAAACATAGATGTTCAGATATTTGATCACAAATAACATGTTTTGTTTGTTTTTTGTGCTTATTGGAAGAACGATGTAGATACGTATGTTTGAATGTATGGTTATATGCAATGTTTTGTTTGTTTGTGCTTATTGGAAGAATGTAGAGATACATAAAGCAAACGATCTTCAAGTTTGAGATGTCTAGCAAATAGGATATCTCTATTTTTAGCAGTCTCACCGAAGCCCTGTTGCTTATGCATTTCTATTTCCTCTTTAGAAATTCTACACAGAGAGTGGTAGAAATCCTTTTGATCATAATTATCCCATTCACATACAAGACTGAAACCTGTTATGCTACCTTGATATGATATGTTACAGAACAATGAACTAAATGTTTTCAAATCCAAAATATTATCTTTTCCTTTCACATAGGAAGTAAGACGATTTTTTCGAAAGTTCATGTTACAGTAAAATACTCGAACAAGTTCAAGATAAATGACGTTAGTTTTACAGCAGATGTCAAAAAGATTTTGTTGCTGTAAAAGATAAGGAAAAAGAAAATTTTCATACTCAAAATTTCCTACATTACCGTATTTCAGAGTAAAGATGACTCGACCATGAAAGTGCTTCTCAAAGACTTTACGTTGCTCATTATTCTTGTCAAATCCAGAGGGTTAGACTCCAAAGATGAAGTTCATTGGTTCCTTTGAGTCACATTTGTGTGTTGCTTCTTTGATCCAGAAGAAGAAGCCATGGATTGAGGTTTTTGAGTTTTTAGGTTTTTGGATTTTGGAGATTTGGGGGTTTCTGATTTAAGCTAGTAAATGTAACGCCCCGAAAAATACTTCTCAAAAACGTTGCGGAAAAATTGGTATTTTTTTTTTGAAATGAATTATATAAAATTTGCATCCTTTTCAAATCTTCCTTTTCTGGGACATCACTTTAAGTAACTCGAATGCGGAAAATCAACTTATCGTTATCGAATGATAACTTAACCTGATTCACAATTTCCTGAATAATACGATGTATATAATCGGTTAAGTCATAGTTAGTTCATACGGACTAGGTCAACAAAGGCGGAAACTACATCGCCACTAACATATACAAAATCAAAAAAAACACAGCCCCCACCAAAAACAAAAAGGGGACATCGACTGGCCCACAAGCTGACTCAAAAGATTCCAGGAATATTGGACCCCTCACTCGGGTCCTCCTCCTCTTCTGATTCAGACACGAGGTCGATCACCTCCACCGAGCACCTACATTGACGAGCTCAACGACCTCGTCCTCCTCCTCCTCTTCCTCCACTTCATTATGCCATAACCCAACGACATAATTCGGAGGAAATGACATTCTCAAAACCGGAGTCTTCTTGCATGGACCTCCTCCAAGACCACTGCTCCTCTTGGCTCTACTGGATGACGGAGCATCCAAACAATCTGGCCACGTCCTATAACCGTGGGAGGGAACAACGCCATCACTCCTGTCTGGCGGGTATTGAAGTCCAACCTCTGGAGACATCAGCCTCTTTGGCGGCAAGGTGAAGGAAGTGTCAATGTAGGTTTCGGGTTGAGGGATCATCATCGATGACCCGTTGCACACCATGTGCAACGACAGACCGCAGG
>NW_017726587.1:0-2389 GCF_001865875.1 Lupinus angustifolius | reverse complement strand
CATATCACATGCATAAACGTAGGAATACACAATACTTGTAACTCACATGTGGGAATTCACTTCCACAATGATAATGTATGCATGATATGTCATGATTATCCACCTTACACCAATATCCATCCAACATCCTAATCGGAAATAATCGAGAGTACAGGTCCCATACCAAGCCGCTTTGTACGCACCCGAAATAACATATCCTCGCAAGGAAGTAAAAATCGATCGATCGGTTCCCTCAGGAACAGTCCTACCCAGACCTAGGTCGTACAAACGCTTTCTGGGCATCCCTCTCATCGATCTCGAATGCAATCAAGGGGTTGTCGGAGATTGCCTAGTTTGGTCTATGAGAACTGTCCGATCCAACAGGGTACCTCCCCAGGAATACAAGGGACTCGTCTCACCCAGACTCTCCCTCAAGACATTGTTGGCGAATCACCGTCCAATCAGTGCCGTCCCTGCTTACATCATGGTGCTCTAAGTCGTCCCGTATATTTCCTCTCCACTACTTCATGTCGCAATGCAATGCATTCCTAGTCAAAGTCAAATGCAAATGTATTAATCAAACACATGATCGGCCCATTCTTAAGCCATCTCCCGACAAGGAATGCTTCTCGTGGGACCCGATAGTACGTCAACCGTACATGATCAAGGTAACATCGCATTCAGTATAACCCATCACCGAATAATCCTAGACGGTCACATGACCAGGTCTCTTACGGTCGGTCGATCGTTGTTCCATGATATCATGTATCCTTACTAGGGTACCCCTAGTTCACGACCTCAAGTCGGATACTTGCCCAACAAGGCATAAAGATAAACAATGCTTTCACACTATTGTGGAGTCATGCTTCTCATCTAAACCATGATCTCATTCCACAACTTTTATATCACAACACACCCTACCCGAGTTCATCGCATTGTTCACAACATCATCTTCTTTCAATCTTTCCACATTGTCTCGCCAAAGCAGGGACTAGTCACCCAAACGACAATTCATCTTTAAATCTCAAATAAACTGAAGCCTTCCTCACCCAGGCGAAGGTACTATCGCCCAAGCGAGGCCTCTCCTCGCTCAAGCGAGACATCTCTCTCCCAAGCGAGAGAGATCCAGGGGCTCATTAAAAACTTGGGCGTTCTCGCCCAAGCAAGGCCCTTCCTCGCCCAGGCGAGGCTTGCTCGCCCAAGCGAGATTCTGTCGCCCAGGCGAGGGAATTCCAGAACCAAAACTTCCCCTCACCCAGTCCCTCGCTCAATCCTCGCCCAAGCGACAGGGACTTGGACAGAATACCAATTTTACCCTTTTCGACAATCGAGACATATTTAAACATGGTTTTTCAAACACCTGCACACAGAAAAGTTCCCAACACATTCATATACAATATTCAACACATTTCATCGACAATCATACATATTCAAAAGCATTCAAACATAATAAATCTTGGATTTCTTAAAACTCAAGTTAACCCCAAAACCTTTGAGATGGTTTAGAGGATCCGGGTATCATATTCGGACACCACTATGACACGATGTGCTCTCTCTCACCTTAATGAAGCGTGCTTTACGAAATCACTATGGTTCGCTTGGGTTGCAAGGTTCAAATGCCGGAAATCTTCGTAACTACCATAACAAAACCTCGTTAGTTTTCCGATATTTCAAAACTCATTACTATTAAAATACTTAAAACTCTTTCATCCATCCATTTTCCAACTTGTCCAAAGCCATGGTTAAAGGCTTAAACAAGTAAAAATTCATATATTAAAACAATGTAATAACTTCTTGAAAACAACTTGTTCATAGTTTCAAAACACATTTTTCATGAGTTCAAGAACGCTCATTTTCGGTTTTGCTTCCAAAATGAGTTAGAAAGTGTTTTAGAAAATTTCAACGGTTGAATATGTTCTTGACAGACTCATGAACAACATACTTCAATATCATCAACATCCATTGGTTGAATACGAAGAGATTGAAGATTTAAAGAAGAAGAAAATGAAGATGAAAAGATGATGAGAGTAACTTACTCTCAAATCTTCAAATTGCCAAATTTTTGCAAAGTGTTAGTACATGAGGATACATGGGTATTTATAGAGTTGTGGGGTGGGAGAAATCTGATTTCTAAACCCATTTCCCAAGGAAATCTAGCAAATCCGAGAGGGTGAGTGAATCATGGGTTAAGTGAGTGATTTAGGGGATTTGGTGGTAGTAAATCAAGACATTAATGAGTAAAATCTATAAGATTTAGTAGGTAGATTTTGTGAAGTGACTCATGCGACGCGACAACTTCGGCGAAACGTGCACGATTAAAACCATGCTCGAGTATTGTCAGCTAATATTCGAGTAGCCAAAAATGATCGCCCGATTTTACTTTACGGTTGGAACTTCGAATTTCAGCATT
>NW_017726586.1:0-1688 GCF_001865875.1 Lupinus angustifolius | reverse complement strand
ACTCAACTAGAGTTTCGTCTAACTCTTTACCAAAAATTCGCAGAAATTCATTTTCGAAAATATAATTAATAAAAATATTAATAAAATCTTATAATTCAAAATCGTAAAATTTGCGGTGTTACAGTAAACAGGAAAATGATGATGTAGAAGTATTTAGAATTGACAATGTGATATGAATAGACACAAAAGTCATCCAAAATGGATCAAAAACGAAGATTTTAGACACAAAAGTCACCCAAAATGTGATATGAGGAAGAACATGAGTTTGAAAAAATTTGAAAAATTTGAAAAATCACATATATATCTGCACAGAGTAATCGGATACTCACTTTGAGTAATCAATTACTCAAATTTAAAAATTTTGAAATTTTCAAATAGGAGTTTTGAGTAATCGATTACACACCCTGAGTACGCGGTTACTGAAACTTATTATTCAACCTTATAATCGATTACTCTTTAGTGTAATCGATTACTACCCCTAGAAAAACTTAATTTTAGGCATATTTATGATATGAAAAATGATTTTTAATCCAAAATTTGAAAATTTTAAACATAAATAAACACTTTTAAGTATAAGTAGGGATGAGATAAACACGATGAAGCACACATATAATCATATAATCATGTTAAGATGTGTAAGTTTCATCAAGAGTGCCTAATTCTCATCTAATTTTATAAAAAGGTTCTTTAGCCAATGATTTAGTGAAAATATATGCTAGTTGGTTATGAGTATCAACGAATTCTACAGTCACATCTTTCTTTTGGACATGGTCCCTAAGGAAGTAATGCCTTATATGTAACACCGCGAATTTTACGATTTTGAATTATAAGATTTTATTAATATTGTTATTAATTAAATTTTCGAAAATGAATTTCTGGAAATTTTTGGTAAAGAATTAGACGAAACTCTAGTTGAGTTTTAGTCTTGTAATTTTATTTCCTATTTTGTGGTAAATTTTGGTAATTTTCGGAGACAGTCGGTTCTGAACCACTGTCGGGGCTGAAATCCACCCGGTACGGCTCAAAAAGTGGTTTTTGAGTTTCGTAACTCGGAATCGAATTCCGATTGCGCTGTTGGCTTCGTAATTTTATTTCGAGTCAATATAGACCCTGAATACACCCATACCTACTTTCTAAATACTTTTCACATAGAATGCCAAAATCCGAAATTCTAATCGGATATTAAGATCGGACGATTTATAATATCCGATCGAGTAGTAGCCGATAATACTCGAGCATGTTTATCGCACGTATCCGCGCAGTGATCATTTCGCATTGGGATGTGAGATTTGACTTTCATAAAACAAATCTCACATCACTTTCACCCATATCTCATGAGCTCATCATTAGCCACCCTAGGAGATTTTGTCATCATTGCCTTGAGGAAATCTGATTTCCCTCTCTCATTAAACACTCCACACTTCACTCTCACACTCTCATTTTCAAAATTTCAAGAGAAGGTAAAAAAAACCTCTTTTCATGTTTCCTCTCATTTCTCCTTTCTTCTTCCATCTTCAATCCTTGATCTCTCAACATCCAACCGACGGATGTTGATGAGATTTAAGTATGTTGTTCATGAGCATGTTAAGAACATATTCAACCGTTGAAATTTTCTAAAACGCTTTCTAACTCATTTTCTCCTCAAAATCGAAAATGGTGGTGGTCTTGAATTTATGAAAATATTTTGT
>NW_017726585.1:0-7351 GCF_001865875.1 Lupinus angustifolius | reverse complement strand
CGAAAATGGTGATGTTCTTGAACTTATGAAAATATTTTGTTGAAGCCATGAACAACTTGTGTTCATGGAGTTGTTATAATGTATTACTACATATATTTTGTTGTTTTAACAAAAGAGGATGATGATGAAATCAAAGGAACCTTTAGGAAGTGTTTTGGAAAAATGAGAATGTATGTATCTCTATTTGTTGTTAGCCTTAAACCATGGCTTGGAACAAGTTGGAAAAAGTTGGAAAAATAGAAATTTTTGGTTAAAATGGATATTAAGGTTTATGAGTACATGAATGTCTCATAAAACTCTTAAAGGATACTTTGAATAACTTACTTTAAAATGGTAAGATTATCAAAGAACGTCTTAAATCGGAATACGTAGTTTTATCAAAAACCGTATGTTTAAAATGGATGGAATTCGTGAACAGACTTTCGATGAAAAAGGATGGTCAAGAACACGTGATGTTGGACCAGATGGATGAAATGGATGTATAATCACGATGGGAAAAAAAGAGAAATAATTTTAAGTATTTTAGTAACGATTTTAGAAATATCAAAAACTAACGGATTTTTATTGTGGTAGTTACGAAGATTTCGGTGTTCGAACCTTGAAACCAAACCAACTGTAGTTGACAAGTAAAAGCACGCTTCATTAAGGTAAGAGAGAACACATCGTGACATAGTGGTGTCCGAATATGACACCCGAATCTCCTAAACCATCTCAAAGGTTGTGGAGTTAACTTGAGTTTTAAGAAACCCAAGATTTTGTATGTTTGAATATTTTGAATATATATAATTGTTGATGAAATGTGTTGAATATTGTATATGAATGTTGTTGGGAACTTTTCTGGGTGCAGGTGTTTGAAAAACCATGTTTAAATGTTGTTCTTACCTAGAACACAAAGGTACGGAACAATAGTTGATCGGTTGCTGAGGATGGAGAAGAGGAAGGACATCAACGTAGCAAGATGATATAGAAAAGTTAGACCCACCGGTGGAGGTACCTGAAAACGTTCTTCGACAATCAAGTCAGTGTATGAACTAGTGTTAAGTGTATGGGAGTATGAGAATATGAAGAGAGAAAGTAATAGAGTGAGTAATGCTAGAGAGTAGAGAGATTAAGATACTTCATGTTGGTAGAGACTCCTATTTATAGATGGGAGAGTTGACTTTGGGCTTTTGGCAGGTAGCTTAGCACGTAGCCGACCAAGAATATTGTCAGGGGTTGCTTTTTCCGTGTCAGGCGGTCTGCCAGGACCGTACTCTGTGCTACTCTTGTCTTTTAGCCCGTGGCTGGTTTGGTAGCCGTTCTGCAATCTGTCTGTCGTGCTGGCAGGTGGGTTGGTGAGGTACAGATGGCATGCCAGGGGATGTCTCCAAGGTCAACTCTGGTGGGCCAAACACGCGAGACCTACCTCGGCGACCAAGCATGCGGGTCTTTGGCTCGCCGGGTAGACTGTTCCCTAGACGACGGACCGATTGTTCCTGAGGCATTTGGTACTGGCGAGCTTGGACAAGATATATGCCCGGGCGTTGCTTTTGCGGGGCACATGCTAAATGGTTGCTTCATCGAAGTCGGCCATGAGCTCTTTTACTTTGAGCAGATATTTCCCGAGGAGGGTATCCTTGGTCTGATATGCACCTGTAATTTGGGAAACAGCTAATTGAGAATCACTGCAAATTAATACCTTTTGGGCGCCCACTTCTTTTGCTAGCTGTAACCCGGTGATGCAAGCATCATACTCTGCTTGATTATTGGATGTTGGAAATGTGAAGGTGAGGGAATGCTCAATGGTTACTCTTTGCCCATCCTACAACATAATTCCAGCCCCACTGCCTCTCGGATTAGAAGACCCATCGACAAAGATAGTCCATACCTGCTCTCGATCGCCCTCTGGTGCGGCCAATTCGGCCATGAAATCAGACAGGACTTGGCTCTTAATGGCCGTGCGAGCTTCGAAATGGATGTCAAATTGTGAGAGTTCTATTGACCACGTGATCATCCGCCCAGCCAACTCTGGTTTATGCAAGATTTGCGTATTTGGTTGGTTGGTTCTGACAACCGTTGCATAAGATTGGAAGTATTGGCGCAACCTTCGCGTGGCTATCAACAATGCATAAGCCACTTTTTCCAGCTTCTGATATCTTAGTTTCGGGCCTTGCAGGGCTTTGCTTGTGAAATAGACAGGGTTTTGACCTTCTACCGTTTCTCGGATCAGTACGTCACGACTGCTTCGTCGGACACAGTCAGATATACGTACAGAAGCTCGTCATGGATTGGCTTGGAGAGAATAGGTGGGGCGGCCAAATATTGTTTGAAAGTGTTGAACGCCGCTTCGCAACTCTCAGACCATTCAAACCTCTTGCTCTTCTTTAACAACTGGAATAACGGAAGTGAATGTTTGGCGGCGGACGGGAGAAACCTGGACAACGCACCTAGTCGCCCATTCAACTGTTGAACCTCTTTGACTGCGCGAGGGCTCCTTATGTCGATGATCGCTTGGCATTTGGACGGATTTGGCTCAATCCCTCGACTAGTTAGAAGAAAATCGAGGAACTTGCCAGCCTCCACTCCGAAAGTACATTTTTCTGGATTGAGCCTCATGTTGTATTTGCGGAGTTGTTGAAAAATATTTTCTAGAATGGAGACATGATCTTCGCCGAGGAGGCTTTTGGCGATCATATCATCCATGTAAACTTCCATGTGTTCTCTAGTCTGGCTGGCAAACACCTTGCTCATCATCCTCTGATAAGTCGCCCAAACATTTTTCAACCCAAAAGGCATGACGGTGTAGCCGTAGGCGGCCTGATCAGTGATGAACGCTGTTTTCTCCTAGTCGGGAGGGTACATCAGAATCTGATTGTACCCGGAATATGCGTCCATGAAGGACAGGTACTGGTAGCTTGAAGAATTATCTACCAAATGGTCAATGTTGGGAAGAGGATAAGGGTCTTTAGGGCATACCTTATTGAGATCCGTGTAGTCCACACACATCCGCCACTTCCCAGATGGCTTCTTCACCAGCACAACATTCGCCAACCACGTGGTGTAGGTGATTTCGCGGATGAAACCCGCCTCTAGCAACTCGGCTACCTTCAAGGCAACCTCCTTGGTTCTGTCAGCCCCCATTTTACGCCTTCTTTGTGCCACCGGTTTAGCACCTTGTTTTGTCGTTAGCCGATGACAGACAAAGGAAGGATCTATATCAGACATGTCTGCTGCTGACCAGGCGAAGAGGTCCTGATTTGCCTTCAAAGATGTCTCCAGCCTCAACCTTTGGCTTGGCGGAAGGGTACTGCCAAGATACACTACCTGTCCTGAGGATTGGCCCAATTGTAGAGTTGTTTTTTCCCCTTCTGGTTGTGGTCGGAAGTCTCCTTCGTCCGCCTGGACATCCAGTTCTACCATATGCACGCCCCGAGATCTTTTGGAGGGGGGGCATGTTGTTTGATGAAGTGGGGGTGGAGACTCATCTAGTAGCAGCTGCAAGCCGAGTGCTGGTCCCCTTTCACTATGCAGACTTGGAGGCTGATTGAGAGCAACTTCATGCATACATGGGGCGTAGAGACGATCGCTTCAAGCCTGTTCAAAGTTGGTCGGCCGATAATGGTGTTGTATGCTGAGTCGCACTAGACGACCAAGAATTTTGTCTAGATCGTCCGACTCATAGGGTGGTCACCGATCGTTAGCCAAATCTCTACATATCCCCTGAGGGTGATTCCCTAGCCGGAAAATCCGACCAACTGCCCATCATATGGTAGGAGATCACAATCATGGAGCTCCATTTTTTCAAACAAATCCTGGAAGATAATGTCAGCTGAGCTACCCTGGTCAATGAATAGGCGGCTAACCTTCTTGTTATTAAGCTTGGCGGTGATGACGAGGGGGTCATCGTGCCCCCGGACGACACCTTCATAATCGCGGTCGTCGAATGTAATAGGGGGAGCTGATCTGTAGCTCTGTCTCTGTTGGGAGCTCCCTGCATCACCTCCCGCACATATTTCTTTTGGGCGGTCCTGGAGGTGCCCCTGGCGGCAAAACCTCCTGAAATAGTATTGATATCAACTGGGCTCCTTGGCCTTCGGTTGTCTGCTCGGTGCCTATCCGCCTGAGGCTGTGGGGTAGGGCGCCGTTGTTGAAAATGCGGAGGGGACCGCCTTCTTGAAAGCTCTGGTCGACGATGCTGTGGCGATCGCCGAAGTTGCTCTAAGCCCGCGATGAACCGCTGTAAATGACCAGCCTGGATGAGATCTTCGATGGTATCACGGAGCTGCGTGTAGTCATTAGTCAGGTGGCCAAACATACTGTGATAGTCACAGTATTTGGATCGGTCTTGTGGGCCTGGCTTGGTAGGGCGTGGGCGGGGAAGTTGGACGAGGTGGGTGGAGTGGACCTCCTGCAGAATCCTTGAGCGACTGGCGTTCAGAGGGGTATAGGTGGAGTATTTGGCCTTTTTAGTTAGTGAGGGTAGGTCGTGGGGGTGGTCGTGGGGTCTTGGCCGTTTGATTTCCCATCAGGGGTGGTGTATCCGGGGCTTGGTATGGGTGTGGATGTGGTGGGTTTCTTCCAGATTGATGAATTGTTGGGCTCTGGAGCGGAGGTCTTCCATTGTAAGATCGGTGTATTTGGCTAATTCTGTGCGGAAAAGACCCTCTTGAAGTCCCATAACGAGGACATGCACTGCCACCTCAGGGCTCAGAGTACGCACCTTCATGGCCTCAGTATTAAACCGATCGAGATATGCCCGGATGGATTCATTAGGTCCTTGGCGAATGCCAGACAGTGTGTATGACGACCTGGGTTGCTATTTGCTTGTCGTGAATCTTGTGTTTAAGGCTAAAGCTAGAGTTTCCCATGTGTTGATGCTGTTTGGAGTTAGACGGGTGAACCATTGGAGAGCCGCCTTTTAAAGAGTCAGGGGGAAGGCTCTGCACATGATGGGGTCGATCGCCCCATGAAATAACATAGAAGCCTCGAAGGCGTCAAGGTGATCCTGGGGGTCCGCCGTTCCATCGTACTGGTCCATGTTTGTGGGGCGGGTGAAGTGAGAGGGTAATGGGTAAGCCATGATGGTAGGTGTAAAGGGATGTCTAGCACCGCAGGAGTGGTGCGGGGTTGGTTGGGATGGTGTGTGGTATTCGCTCGCTGACTCTTCACGATTACTTTCATGAATAGGGCGCTCCGAGTGATCCCCAGTGTTTCTTTTAGATTGGCAGAGTTCTTGTATTACGTCGGCCTGTTGCTGGATGAGCCGCTCCTGGCGTTCCAACATCTAGAGGAGGTGTTGGGTGGTTGGTTGTTGTTCTGGAGTGGTATGGTGGCTTCGCCTGGCCTGATGGGATGGTTGTCTTGGTGGGGGAAGGGTACTTGGGGCAGGGTCAACTTGGCTGGTAGATAGAGCTTGGTTTCTGGTAGTCACCATGGTATGAGTTTTCCCACAGACGGCGCCAATGTTCTTACCTAGAACACAAAGGTACGGAACAATAGTTGATCGGTTGCTGAGGATGGAGAAGAGGAAGGACGTCAACGTAACAAGATGATGTAGAAAAGCTGGACCCGCCGGTGGAGGTACCTGAAAAGGTTCTCCGACGATCAAGTCAGTGTATGAACTGGTGTTAAGTGTATGAGAGTATGAGAATATGAAGAGAGAAAGTAATAGAGTGAGTAATGCTAGAGAGTAGAAAGATTAAGATACTTCCTGTTGGTAGAGACTCGTATTTATATAGGGGAGAGTTGAATTTGGGCTTTTGGCAAGTAGCTTAGCACGTAGCCGGCCAAGAATATTGGCGGGGGTTGCTTTTTCCATGTCAGGCGGTCTGCCAGGATCGTACTATGTGCTACTCTTGGTAGTCGTTCTGTAATCTGTCTGCATGCTGGTAGGTGGGTTAGTGAGGTACAGATGGCATGCCAGGGGATGTCTCCAAGGTCAACGCTGGTGGGCCAGACACGCGAGACCTACCTCGGCGACCAAGCATGCGGGTCTTTGGCTCGCTGGGTAGGAACAAATGTGTTTCGGTTGTCGAAAAGGGCAAAAGTTGGTATTCTGTCCAAGTCCCTGTCGCTTGGGCGAGAAACTCTCGCCCGGGCGAGGACTGGGCGAGGGGATGTTTTGGTTCTGGAACTCCTCGCCCGGGCGACAAAAACCTCGCTTGGGCGAGCAAGGGTCCCGCTTTGGTGAAAAAAGCCAAGGAATTCGACGAAAATCGGGAACTCTCTCGCTTGGGCGAGCTAAGGCTTCGCCCGGGCGAGCAAAAGCCCGCTTGGGCGAGAAAAAAAAGAAGAAAAAAAAATCTAGGATTTTAATGAGTTTCTATAACTCTCTCGCTTAGAGGAGAGAGGTATCGCTTGAGCGAGAAGAGACCTCGCTTGGGCGATAATACCTTCGCCTGGGCGAGGAAAGCTCCACTTTATTTGGGATTTAAAGAGGAATTGTCGCTTGAGCGACTGGTCCCCGCTTGGGCGAGGGACAGTGTGGGAAGATTGGAATAAAATGATGTTGTGAACAATGTGATGAACCCAGGTAGGGTGTGTTGTGATATAAAGGTTGTGGAATGAGATCATGGCTTAGATGTGAAGCATGACTCCACAAAGGTATGAAAGCATTGTTTGTGTTTATGCCTTGTTGGGCAAGTATCCGACTTGAGGTCGTGAACTAGGGGGTACCCTAGAAGGATACATGATATCACTGAACAACGATCGACTGACCGTAAGAGGTTTGGTCATGTGACCGTCCAGGAGTATTCGGTGATGGGTTGTCCTGATTGAGATGTTACCTTGAGCACGTACGGTTGACGTACTATCGGGTCCCACGAGAAGCATTCCTTGTCGGGAGATGGCTTAAGGATGGGCCGATCATATGTTTGATTAATACATTTGCATTTGATTCTGATTAAGAATGCATTGCATTGTGACCATGAAGTAGTGGAGAGGAAATGACGGGACGACTTAGAGCACCATGATGTAAGCATGGGCGGCACTGGTTGGACAGTGATTCGCCAACAGTGTCTTGAGGGAGAGTCTGGGTGAGACGAGTCCCTTGTATTCCTGGGGAGGTACCCTGTTGGATCGGACTGTTCTCACAGGCCAAACTCGGCAATCTCTGACAACCCAGGGATTGCATTCGAGATCGATGAGAGGGATGCCCAGAAAGCGTTCGTACGAACTAGGTCCGGGTAGGACTGTTCCTGAGGGAACCGATCGATCTATTTGTATTCCTTGCAAGGATATGTTATTTCGGGTGGTACAAAACGGCTTGGTACGGAACCTGTACTCTCGATTATATCCGATTAGGATGTTGGATGGATATTGGTGTAAGGTGGATGATCATGACATATCATGCATACATTATCATTGGGGAAGT
>NW_017726584.1:0-738 GCF_001865875.1 Lupinus angustifolius | reverse complement strand
TTATATGTTTAAATATATTTTATGTCTGAGTGTGATATTCTGAGTAAGTCCACGCCGTCAATGAATTTATGTTCATTAGATATCTTACTCTCTCTGTTGTATTGTTCTTGTTTTGTATATGTTTGCTATGCAGATGGCCAACAACAGCACCCACATTCACGACTATCACTTCACGATGTCCCCGGCGGGACAATGGGTCAGTGATGGGCACCGATACACTTACACAGGCCCCTGCGGTTTGTCGTTGCACATGGAGTGCAACGGGTCATCGATGATGATCCCTCACCCCGACGTTTACATTGACGCTTCCTTCACATTGCCGCCAACGGGACTGATGTCTCCAGATGTAGGACTCTGACACCCGCTAGTCAGGAGTGATGGCGCGGACTCCGGTTTTGAGAATGTCCTCACCTCCAAATTATGCCGCTGGGATATGGCATAACGAAGTGGAGGTAGAGGAGGAGGAAGACGAGGTCATTGAACTCGTGAATGTCGAGAGTTCAGTGGAGGTGATCGACCTCGTGTCTGACTCAGAGGAGGAAGAGGATCCGAGTGAGGGGTCCAACATTCTTGGAATCTTCTGAGTCGGCTTAGGGGCCAATCGATGTCCCCTTTTTGTTTTGATGGGGGCTGTGTTTATGTGGATTTTGTATATGTTTAGTGGCGATGTAGTTTCCGCCTTTGTTGACCCAATTTGTATGAACTAATTATGACTCAAATGATTATATGCATTGTGTT
>NW_017726583.1:14072-44994 GCF_001865875.1 Lupinus angustifolius | reverse complement strand
AGAAAAGGAAGGTTTTAAAAAGGAGGCAATTTTATACATCACCATTTCAAAAAAAAAAAAATTACCCATTTTTCCGCAATGTTTTTTAGAAGTATTTTTCGGGGCGTTACATTATATCTATGTGTTTGGTTCTAGAATGCATAAATGGATTCTTTGTGAGGTTTATAGCACTAGTATTGTCACATCTCAGAGGAGTGCAACCTAAGTCTAAGTCATAATCTCGTAATTGTTGTTTAAGCCACAACACTTGGGCACAACAACTACCTGCTGCTATATATTCGGCTTCAGCAGTGCTTAGGGAAACACATGCTTGTTTCTTGCAATACCAGGAGACTAAAGCATTTTCTAAAATGTGACAAGTACCACTTGTACTTTTCTTCTCAGTCAAAATCTGAATCTGAATAACCAACCAAATCACATATACTTCATTTTGGATACCACAGCCCAATGTCAGTTGTGCCTTTAAGATATTTCATGATTCTCTTAACAACAACTAAGTGTGATTCTTTTGGTTTAGATATATAGCGAGCACATAGACATACACTAAACATGATATCAGGTCTACTGATAGTTAAATATAAAAGAGGTCCAATCATACTTTGATATTTTAATGCATTTTCCAGCTTCGTCTGTATCAATGTAAGTACTAGATCCCATATGAGTAGCTATTGGCTTGCAGTCATTCATATCAAATCTTTTCAACAAATCTCTGCAATACTTGGATTGACTTACAAAAATGTCATTGTCAAGTTGTTTGATTTGTAATCCAAGGAAGTAATTCAACTTCCCCATCATGGACATTTCAAACTCTTCTTGCCTCATTTTTCCAAAATCACTACATAAAACTTCATTAGTAGAACCAAAAATAATATCATCTACATAAATTTGAACAAGAAGAGTATGTTGATTTATTTTATTTATAAGGAGTGTAGTGTCGACCTTCACTTTTATGAATCTTTTTTCAAGTAAGAAATTGGTTAGATAATCATACCATGCGCATGGAGCTTGCTTGAAGCCATAAATAGCTTTCTTTAATTTGTAAACATGAGAATGATGTTTGTAATCTTCAAAACCATGAGGTTGTTCTACAAACACTTCTTCTTGAATATATCCATTTAGAAAAAGACTCTTTGCGTCCATTTGATATAGCTGAAAATTTAAAGAACAAACATATGCAAGCAATAGCCTAATATCTTCTAGTCTAGCAACCAGAGCAAATATTTCATCAAAGTCTATACTTTCTTCCTGATTGTATCCTTGGGCTACTAGTCTAACTTTATTTCTAACAATAATTCCATTTTCATAAGATTTATTTCGAAATACCCAACGAGTTCCTATGATATGCCTATTTTTAGGTCTAGGAACAAGTTCCCAAACTTCATTTCTCTCAAATTGGTCTAACTCTTTTGGCATTGCAAGAATCCAGTGTTCATCTTCGATTGCGTCATCAATCTTGAAGGGTTCTATTTGAGAGACGAAGGCCATGTTTAGACAAGCATTTTCTAGCATTAAACGAGTAGTGATATCCTTACTTATATCACTAATAATGTTGTCAATATGATGATCTTGATGAGTTCTCCATTCTTTTGGTAAATCAGAATGAATATGCTCTTCTTGATGAGATAGATCATCATCTATTTTCAAATGAATCAGCCCAGAAATATTTTGGGAGGTTAGTTTCATTCAACATTGCACGAGCCAGTTTTTCTAAACACCAATTATTTCTCTCTACAACACCATTTTGCTGTGGTGTTCTAGGAGCATAAAAATTATGATTGATACCATGTTCATCACATAATTCTTCAAATGAAGAGTTTTGAAATTCTCCCCCATGATCACTTCTTATAGCAACAATTTTTAGTGATTTTTCATTCTGAACTCTTTTAGCATAAATGCTAAAGGCTTTTACTGCCTCATTCTTATGAACTAAAAATAGAGTCCAAGTGTATCTCGAAAAATCATCTGCTAACAAGAGCATAGTAGTTATCGCCATAACTTTTTGTCCTTGAGGGGCTAAATAAGTCCATGTGTAGTAACTACAATGGTTTATCGGAAGAAACCATATGCTTAGGTTTAAAAGAAATTTTTGTTTGTTTACATATTTGACAAACACTATATAGTTTGTCTTTAACAAACTTCATTTTAGGTAATCCAACAAGTAAATCTTTTTTAATGAGTTTATTCAAATGGTCCATATGTATATGAGCATATCTCCTATGCCAAAAGCCATGCATCATGATTATCATTTACAAATAAACATGTTATTGGTAAAGAAGAGTTTATGTCAATCATATATATTATTTATCCTCTTACCAATGAGTTTAGAGTTTTGAGAATTGAGTTCTTACTTTCAATGATGCACTTATCTGGGTAGAATGCCACATGGAAGCCTTTGTCGCATAATTGACTTATGCTTAGAAGATTGTGCTTGAGTTCTTCAACATATAATACACCTTCTATGGTTGTTGAGGGTGGCTTGCCAATTCTACCAACTCCAAATAATTTTCTCTTGTTGGTATCACCATATGTAACATAGCCTTTGTCCCTTGGAGTGAGGACAAAGAACTTGTTTCTATCGTCTGTCATGTGTTTTGAGCAGCCACTATCCAAGTACCATAAGTTGCAGACGACTCTCAAATTTTCGTACAAAACAGTTTAAGTTTTATTAGGTACCTAATATTCTTTGGGTCCTACATAGTTAGTACATTTCTCAACCCATCTAAAATGACCTAGAGGTACACCATATCTTCTAATTTTACAAGTATTCGGTGCATGTCCTTGGTTTTTGCAGTATGTACATGTGAGTTGATGTTCATGTATCCTAGATTTATTTTTACTATTTTTAAATGCATGGATACCTTGTTTTTCAAAGTTTATCTTAGTTGAGACACTTTGTTTCTTAGAAACATGGCTTTTTGAATAGCCGAGACCTCTTCGGTCTGTTGAGTGTCTTTGATCATTAATGGTCTTTTCTAAACTTTTACCACTCTTGTTTATCTTATTAAGTTAAAGACTTAAGGTTGACACTTTATTTTAAAGAATAGTGCAGTTTTGACATGAAGATGACGAGAGTTTGTTTCTAAATGCGTCTAACTCAATTTTTTGTTTTAGAAACATTTTTGTGAGTTTAACATATTCATCATGCAAGTCATTAAATGCAATTTGTAATTCAGAAGAATATAATTGAGTTTTATTTACACTTCATCATCAAAATGATGAGATGCCATCAATGAAAGATGTGAGTGTTCTTCATTTTCTTGTTTAGAAGTGGAACTGGTATCATTATCTTCCCAAGCAATGTAGGCTATCCGTCTAGTCCTCATTTCGTTTTTCCCTTTGAAGGAGTTCTTTTTCAAGTTTGGACAATTCATATTCATATGGCCAAGTTTGTCGCATTCGAAGCATGTGAAATTTTGGTTTGAAGTGGATGCGTCATTGTTTTTGGTGAATTTCCTTATTTGTCCAGTTTACCACTTATGTTCCTTTTAAGGAACTTGCTGAATTTCTTTACAAGAAGACTCATGTCTTCCATTTCCTTATTCTTAGATTCATCTTCTGATGACTCATATTTGTCTACTTTCGCCTTGAGAGAAATATTCTTCTTTTTCTTTTCTCGCTCTTCATGTTGGTCAAGTTGGCTGAGTTCTAATTCATGTTCCTGCAATTTACCAAACAAAGCAGCCAAAGACATTTTCGATAAACTTTTCTTTTCAGAAATGGTCATTACCTTGGGTTGCCATGTTCTGGTGATTGATCTTTAAACCTTCAAGTTCAAGTCACTTTTTGATAGTACTTTACCAAGAGTAATAATGTGATTTGTAAGATGAGTAAACCTCTTTTGAAGATCCAGAGTTTTCTCTCCAGGTTTCATACAAAACATTTCATATTCCTAGGAAAGAGTATTGAGTCTTGATTTTTTTACCTCCTTTGTTCCTTCATGTGTTGTCTCTAGAGTATCCCACATTTATTTGCTAGATTTGCAGTTTGATACTCTAAAGAATTCCTCTATGCCAAGTGCTGAAGTGAGGATGTTCTTTGCTTTGAGATCATACTACACCTTCTTTTTATCTTCATCATTCCATGAAGATTTGGGTTTTACTTCTCTTATGATATTGATTACAGTGAAGGGTTCATATGGTCCTTCTTCAATTGCATTTCATATGTCCAAGTCTTGAGATTCTATGAAGATCCTCATTCTGATTTTCCAAAAGTCATAACACTCTCCAACAAAACTTGGAGGGCGGTTGATGTTGGAACCTTCTCCTAGGAATGAACTTGAGGTGATTTCAACTAAAGGGGGGGAGTGAATTAATTGACTTAAAATTACGACTATTTTTTCTGCAAAATCAAGAGTTAAAGTGCAGCGAAAAATATATGCAGAAATTAATCAAATAAATAATCAAAGAGATAAGGGAGAAGAGATAACACGAGAATTTTTATACTGGTTCACCTTCTTGTCCACCGAAGGCTACGTCCAGTACTCTTGCAGCATAATAGATTTTTCCACTAAAGATTATGAGTTGCAATTACAATATCTTACCCTGAGATCTCTATGTACCTTACGCACTTCCTAATCCTTGTTTACTCTTGGAAAAACACATTTCCAAGTGATTCTAATCCCCTTTCTTATCACACCCTTGTGAAAGAAAGTATTCTGCAATAATAATGAAGAATGTACAACAATGACAGAATTGCATTTACAAGTTTGAAAGTAATGGAACTTGTAATCAATCAACTCTTTTATACACTTAGTAATAATTCTCTTTATAAGTTGGTAAACTTGAAACACTTTACTTTTAAGCAACTTCAGAAAGATGAACTTTGAAAGTTTAAGAACTAGTTGCCAAAAGTGCAGAAAATAATTTCAGAATGTGTGTAAGAGCTTTTAAAATTTGTATGAGAGTTGTGTGTTTGTGTTGTGAGATTCAATGCCTTTAAATAGACTTTTCAATCATCCATTGTGCCTCTACGAAAAGGTAGGAATAGATTGGAGTGAAGACATTTCGTTCGGAATGAAAACCTTTCATTTTGAAATCTGAAATCTAATAAAACAACACTCAATAATTGATTACAATCAGTGGGTAATCGATTACCCAAACTTTCTGTCCACTGAGCATTTAAATTCGATTTAGAGTAATCGATTACAACAAATGGGTAATCTGTTACTCAACTTTATTAAAACAGATAATATTTTACTCAAAGTTGGGTGATTGAGGATTTGTGGTAGTAAGTCTTGACATTGTGGGTGTTCATTTAATTTTCCCTAATTTTTTGCCAGAATATCTTATGCAGCTATCTGTCGAGAATTCTCTCATTTTATTATAGTATCAAGTCGCCTTTGTAGGTTTTCGACTTAGGACTACTCACCTTTTTCTATGTTTCCCATGTGAGTTTTCAACCTAGCACTTTTTTATTTATTTATTTATTTGTTTTTTTTTTTTTGCACTTTTTTGATCACTTGTAATGTGACGACTTGAATTGATAGGAAGTAGAAGATATGTATGAGTCTTTGTTGAGTGTGTCTTTGAAGATGATAACTTAAGTTCTTTTTCCTTATTTGAGACATTTTGGCTTATTGTAGTCAACTCAATTTGGAGTCATGAAAAGTCACTTCACCATTGTCACAGATTTGGACTTTTTATAAACTTTCACAGGAAAATGAGATCAACCCTAAAATTTGCCCAAATTTGGGCTTCTT
Organism: Lupinus angustifolius; assembly: GCF_001865875.1. Classification (NCBI taxonomy): domain Eukaryota; kingdom Viridiplantae; phylum Streptophyta; class Magnoliopsida; order Fabales; family Fabaceae; genus Lupinus; species Lupinus angustifolius. The sequence continues at coordinate 39,296 of NW_017726583.1, read as the reverse complement.
GTGACTTTCCACTGCCTAGCGTGGGATAATCTGAGTCATTTTTCTATTCAAACTCAGGCTGTAAGGCTTTAGACCATGAATCATCTTATAATTTGCCCCAGATTGAGAGCCTTCCAATTTTTCTTTGCTTTTAGTGATCTTTATTTCATGCATAACTCTTTAAAAAGAAATACTAAAGCAATGATCAATGCAAACTTGGGAAACGTTGAAGTTATGGGTGGTAATTTGGTAGTGATAGTTTTTTTTTGGGTTTTGGCTTGTGTAGATATGATGGTGGTGGTGATGATAGAATTCAATTTGGGTTTGGCTAATAGTAGATATATTGGTGGCTATGATAGAATTTAGTTTGTGTTTGGCTTCTATGAGTGATGATGAAGTTATTATAATAGTGAGAAAATAAATTTTAACTTATGCATTAAAGATGAGATATTTTTATCAAAATTTATGAGATTAGTGGAGTCAGCTATTTTCTATCATGATGCACATCTTAGGCAAATAAGTCATCGACAAGGTCTTTTTAAGCTTGTATCGTGGCTAGGCTAAGGGTTTTCAATAAAAGGATATAAGGCTCAAAACTTGTGTTTCCTATACCCACCTTTCACCTTTCTTCTTTATCTTATTTTCAACATTTTTCAAACATGACATTAGGGGTGTAAAAACTTGGTTCAGTTTTTTGTGCATTTTAGTGACCGAACCGATCAAAAACATATGGTTCGGTTCTGCTCAATTAACCTCAAATTTAACTATAAGAACCGAATCGAACCGCTCTTGAATGGTTCGGTTCCACGGTTTTTCCATTTACTTTTTTTATAAAATATCTTGCATCAATTGAAAATTCAAAATGTATTCCAAGAGATATTGTTTATCCATAAAAGGATAAGCATTACTACTATTATTATAAAAAATTATAAATCATATATAACAATAGAATTCATGATTAGTAACATATATATACATTTATAACTTTACATTTCATAATTAGTAACACATGTAACAATACATGTATAACAATATATGATATATGTTAGTTTCAAACTCAATATCACATAAGTTGGAAAATATGTTCCAAATCATAAGACACTAGGAAACAATTTAGTAATTAATAACATATATAATATTATCTTAATAACAATTTAGTAATATATATAACACCACAATTCATACAAAAATCGACAGTTTAAGCTAGAAAATTGGTTGAAGAATTTAAACAATAATAAAACATTATTCCCTAATCCCTATTATATATTTCTTTAATACGTGGTTCGGTTCGGTTCCAACGGTTCCTAAATTTCTAAAACCATAAACCGAACCGAATATAAACTGTTCCTTAAAAAAATAACCGAACCGAACCGCGAAACCGAACTGAACCACATTTTGCGGTTTGGTTCTATCAATATCGCGGTTTAAACCGGAACCACTTACACCCCTACATGACATTCAACTATTAAGAGAATTTTTCAGGTTTTGATAAGGATGACCTATGATTAAGGCGATAATAAATGTTTCTTTCGTGGTTATTCATATTGTACTTTAGTTTGCCCTAACTTTTGCCTGATATATTAATTGAGGATTCTTAATGGGCTTTTGTTTTTTCATTTGTTGCTTTTGTTTTTTTTTTCCTTTAAGAAAATGAACGTTCTTTGTATCCTTTTATCCTTCGGTCACATGTATTATGAAAAACGCATTTTTTCTTTAATAGTTGAATATCAAGGAAAACAATTGAAAAGTTATTTTCCCTAGGTTATTGACACATTGAGGGTTATTTAAAAATTATTTCCTTCCATGATGTATGGGCTCAACTAGGTTGACTAGAGATATCTCCTCAACGTTTAGGGATTACAAAAATACCTTGAGTCATTGGAAAAATATGCCTGAAGATATACATCATTTTTGTCTTATATTTGCATCATTCTCCATTTTATATTTGAATCAAATATCTTATAGTAACGCATAGATTAATTTTATTTGGGCTTATTTGGTTATGTGTTCTTTGAGTAAATATAGTGAGTGGAGTTAGTATGGTGAAATATGAGATGATGAATTTTGCATGATCAATGCACTAGTATATGATTGTTAAACAAATGCGCATGAGAAAATAAATCTTTATTCATGATACCTAAGTCAATGTATGAGTGGTTTAGCCTTGACTGAGGTCCTCAAGTAAGGAGAGTTTTTCAAATTGGTCTCCAATTTAGCTGAGGTTGAAAACAATGCACTATCGAGTATGATCTCAATCATAAACTGGGAGTTCTCTATCTTCTTGAATGTCTTCAGTTTCATTATTGATTGCTTTCTGTCGAGTCTAACAATATTGTTCTTAAAACCAATCTTCAATTGATGAGTACCCTTAGCAATGGGATCATGAAATACATGCATAAAAATGGCTTCTTATTGATATATGATGTGCATGAAGTGAACATTTTTTTAATCTATGTTTCATGTATTAAAATGTAACCTTAACTTGAAATGATGAATGGAATGCAAGGAATGTGTATGATTATGCATATGTTGGGATGCATGAATGATGTGAGAATGCAAATCGTCTTTATGATGCATGAGATGTAGCAATGCATGTAACTTTATTTTTTTAGTGCATGAGACTCTTAGAAAATACAATTTATGATGTATATGATTTTGAATGCATAATTGCTATGAGAGGATGTATGATACATTTTTTCATTTTTATGATGAGATGAGAAAGTTTGCGACAGTGAATGCGATATGGTGAAATATAAAATTAAAACGTATGATACAGTAATGCATGAATTGAATATTTTGAATGACTTTTTTTATTTTTATGAATAAGTGAGTGTATGCATGAATGATGCGTTTATTTTTTAAAGTGCATGTATATATGCATAATAACTTTTTAATGCACGAATGAATGTATAAGTCAATAAATATTTATTTTGATTTTTTTATGCATGAATGAATGATAATTGAATGAATGAATGATTTTTTTCTAGAATGATTGAGTGAATGGATAAAATGTAGATGAATGTATGATTACTGTATTTTCTTTTTAGATGAATGTAGATATGAATGAATAATTTATTTTTCTCTTTTTTAAATGCATGAATTAATAGATAAGTAAGTAGAAGAATGTATGAATAATATATGCATATATGTAAGATGAATAAGTTGATGTATGTACGAATGATGTGTGTTATATGAGTGAATGGATGCGTAATAATTTCTTAATGCATGAATGAATGTATAAGTTAATGATTATTTTTGTAATGTGTGAAAGAAGAGATAACTAAATGCATGAGTAATTTTTCGATTTGAATGCATGAATGAATGAACGAATTGTAATTTTTTTTTTATGAATTGTATGAAGGTATGTATCAATAAATATGTGTATGTTTGATGCATTTTTCATGAATGAATAACGAAGAATTTTATTTTTGTATATAATGAATGAATGCTTGAATATGTATTTTTTTGTTTTGAGTTAATGTATACATAAATGTAACGCGTAATAATGCAAAATGCAAGTCTCTTAGAATAATGGATCATATCATGAGGGTGGTTTAACCATCATCACCATAAATGAAGTGTCATAATGAGTTGTCATATAGTTCAGGCTAACCTGATGTAAATGTGAGTTACCCAGGTTTTTTTTTTAAAAAATGTTTTTTTATTTTTGCGGACAAGAGTCCCAAATGATGTGATATAATAAAACATACTACATTTCCCAAGTTTTACAATAGGTATACCTATAAAGATTTTTTTATTATCTAAGGAACAACATCCTAGGGTAGAGTTCTAAGGTACACTGGATGCCTTAGCAAGCTCTAGACTCCGTATAAGGTGCTCATATTGCTTCTCCCTCAAAAGAGAAAACTCAATATTATGGGGTTAGAAACAAGAGTCCAACTTGAGCGACTAACTCATAAGATTTGGTAATAATATGAATGATCCACATCACCAACACTTAGAAACGGCAAAGACCATGACCAGTGATGCTAGTGTCCCTACTATTAAAAAATGTATCACTAATACCCGAGTGTAGGGCATATGTGTGTGCCAAAATTTACGCACAAGAAATATATCACAATCACAAAATATCATGCATTATATACAACATACAATAATAGCAATAAATAACTACAACTTGTTTTATTGTTAGAAAATTAAATTAAATAACCAGATAAAAATAAAATAAAATAATTAGACATATATTTTATTATGAGTCAGACTCTTTAAAAAAAGTGTCCAAAGTTGTCACGCCTCGATTTTGACCGCACGACTTTGTTAGAGTCGCCACTACATTTTATAATAAAAAGGTAGAAAAATATTTTAAACCCATTACACCGGTTTGATAGGTGTGGGAGTCGGTTACATGGTATGAAATGTATTAGCACCCTTACCTGTCCACCTTAGGCGGCACCCTTCATTAAACTATATGACTCTTAATATATTTTAAATTTATTTGGTTATTTAATTAATTATTTGAAAAGAAAATTTTATTTATTTTTTATTGTACTTGACAAGATGAACATTGGTCATACGTATTCCTATTTTAGATAGGGAATCAATGCTAAGTAGTTCTTTGGTAGAAAAAGGTTGTTGGCTGAGTGTTTTAATTAAGAAAATAAGTGGCGTAGCGTGACCTTTCCGAAGGATAAGTTGAGGGAAGAAGCCCCTAGAACGACCGTCCATTTATCCTTATTTAATACTCAATCTCAATATTATTTTTCTCATACAATTGTGATCCTTACTTTACTTATATTGTGATACAATCAATTTGATATGATTTGTGTTTTTTCATAACACAATCTCTGATTTGATTTTTGAATCCTTAAAGATTTATTTATTATTAAGGTGATTCATGCAACTTAATCAAATTGATATAATTACATGTTTTTAAATCTTTAATTCATTATTTTTTTATTTAAAAGAGTTTTGAGCTTTTTACGGGCCAGACAAAAAATGAGTATTCACAATATGAAAATTTGATCTAAGAGTTTTAAATACTAGCTTCTCAATATGATTCTTATGATTGAAAGAGTCATGTCTAATCTTCTTAAATATATACATTTGGATTTAGACTCTTGATGGAAGTTTTTTTTACATACATGAATTTTTGGGATAAGGAGAGAGAACATTTCCCTATATCTTAACTTTAGCTCATATTTTATATCCACAACTTTAAGAATTCTTGGTTTTATTTTCTCTTGCATCTTCTCAACAAACTTCCTATAATACATAAGTTTATTATGAGAAACTGCCTCATATAAGTACATATGATTTTTCTAATCTTAAGACTATAGTAGGACTATAACATGTTATTTACTGAATTAATTTGAGATTAACAATGTTTTTATCAAAGGAGGGTAGGTATGAAAATTATTTTCCTTTATTTGGTTTGATAGAGGTTAAGAGGATATATAATTTTTATTTTTTTTAATTTCCATTCTTCTTTGCTGGAAGAGGGAAGATGTAAGAAAATCTAAAAATGCTTCAATAATTTTTCGTCCAAAAATGAGATATGAAATTTTTTAACCTCATTATTTTATCCCTAAATTTTTAGATCAGACGAGGTTTTTAACCTAAATCCCTCTAATTTCCTCATGTCCCCTAAAATTTATGGATATAAGCGCTTTGATATTAATAAAACCGAATTGACCCAAATTAAAAAATGTTTGTTTTTATAAGTATATCATAGTTATTTGATACATGATAGTCGATATAAAATAGATATAGTTACTGGTACGTGGTAGTTGATACAAGTACGAGTTTTAGATCGAAAAACACATACTCATCATTATTTACTTTTGCTCCATACCTAATGCTCTCATTTCTTCTTCGGATTAATATTACCAATGGTTTCAGTGGCTATGAATACGAAAGAGGGCGTGAGTTAGTGATAATTTGCGGTGATGGCACGAGATTCATGTCGGTGGCAATTTCAAAGGTGAAAAAGAGGAAAATGATATAGTAAGATGACAATTACTTTGAGCGATTGTAACTTTTGGTTGGAGAGGGGAACCATAAAACAAAGGGAGAAGGAAAAGAGAGAGAGAGGATGAACATAACTTTGTTTTTTCACATAAAAGTTATAGTTGTTTTACTTGTATGACTAATAATGAGTGCATGTAAATGTCCCATATACATTTAGCTATTGAGTGATGAATATCTTTATAATATCAAAAAAATATAATAAAATACATTCCAGATAAAAAAGTAACGAGTTGATATTTTAGTTTTTTTTGTAACAAATAGGTTGGCAAACACATAAATCTTGAGAGGCATAAATGGGTGTTCTAATCATCATAGAATAGTACTCAATAATTGTTAGGATTGTAAAATGAATAGTAAATTACACTCACACCCCGTGAGTTTTAGTGAAATTACACAAACCATCCCTCACTTTTCTACACCTACACAAACTTCCCCTAGTTTTATACTTTCATTACACTGACCACCCTTGTATAAGAAATAAGTGTAATCTTTTAAACAAAAAATGTGATAAATGCAATTAAGTTAAATAAAACATGATACATTGTGTAGACAAGTCTAAATAATATACAAATCAATGTATCTTTATTTTTTTTTGTTTGTTACAAAATGCATCAACAATTGTAAAGAAATATATGCATCAACAATTGTAAAGAAATATTTCTTTACAATTGTTGATGCATTTTGTAACAAAAAAAAAAAAAATAAAGATACATTGATTTGTATATTATTTAGACTTGTCTACACAATGTATCATGTTTTATTTAACTTAATTGCATTTATCACATTTTTTGTTTAAAAGATTACACTTATTTCTTATACAGAAGTGGTCAATGTAATGAAAGTACAAAACTAGGGGATGTTTGTGTAAGTTTAAAAAAGTGAGGGGTGGTTTGTGTTATTTCACTAAAACTCAGGGAGTGTCAGTGTAATTTACTCTAAAATGAAATAAGAGATAATACTTTTACTTATTTACAAAAAAATATACTTCCTAAATAAAATTCATCTTTTATTATCACTACATCTAATCTGATCCGTTAAACGCAACCCTCAAATCACAAGCACCGTTGGATAGAAAACCACCTTCACATATAAACCCCTATTCTGAAATTAGGGTTTACACTCACAGCCACAGAAAGTGTTTAGATCTTCATCTCTCTGTCTCTGTCTTCAAATTCGTGACAAAATGGCAACAACCCAAATGAGCAAGAAGAGAAAGGTCACAACTTTATTCTCAATTACTACATACCCATCATTTTTTGTTCCTTAATTTTGAGGATAGAAGTTTTTATTCTTTGCAGTTCGTAGCTGATGGAGTTTTCTTCGCTGAATTGAATGAGGTTCTTACTAGAGAACTTGCTGAAGATGGATACTCTGGTGTTGAGGTTAGGGTTACACCTATGCGCACTGAGATTATTATCAGAGCCACTCGTACCCAAGCTGTTCTTGGTGATTATTTCTTTTCATTTTTTATTTTGATTTATTTTTTATTTAAATGGGTTGTGTAAAGACATGATTTTTTTTATTTATAGTAGTATATTATAGTGTTTGATGCATGTAGTTTATCCAACATAGTATAGGAATGCTGGGTTTTTGTTATTTTTAATGTTGAATGATTGTTAGTTAATTAGTCAATGTCTATGAACATGATTTAAGAGTGTGAGATTCGATGCTACACTAAGATTGCATCGGTTACATGTTCAAATTTTGGAAACAGTTTCTCTGCTTGTTGGGTAGGGCTGTGATTCTGCTAAGTGAGCCTTGCGCATTCGGACACCCTTTTCTATAGACATGATTTGTGTAGCTGGATCGTATTCAGTGAGAAAAGGGCTTATTGTTTTGTGGTGCTATGGTTTCGGATATCGAATGTTGATTATTATTTTTGAAGTGAATAATTAATTTGGTTTGAGAAATATAGGTGAGAAAGGAAGGAGAATTCGGGAGCTCACCTCAGTGGTGCAGAAGAGGTTCAAGTTCCAAGAAAACACCGTGGAGCTTTATGCTGAGAAGGTGAACAACAGGGGTCTGTGTGCTATTGCTCAGGCTGAGTCTCTTCGCTACAAGCTCCTTGGAGGTCTTGCTGTCAGGAGGTATATATGTTACATGCTTTAAATTAGTCATTTTGATGTAGGAAATGCATCTTATTGCAACTATTTAGTAGAGTACTTTTTTGTTCTTTCATATTTTGATTGGATGTTTTACTAATTAAATGCCTGATTTGAGGGATGATTATGAAAGTGTAAGACATCATTATCCAATCTGTGATGTCTCTTGGACTTTTCGTCAAAGCTGAGGTTTCAATTATTTGTTTACTTACTGTTTCGGAGGTTTCAATCATTTTTGTCGATGTACGCTGAGGTTACAGCTGTGTGAATTTGTTGATAATTGGTCATCTACAAAGCAGATTGGTGCTTCTGTACCAAGTCTGTGTCGGAAGATGACTAAATCATTTATGTCCTCTAATTCTATTGAAACTCGTGAAATTCTTTTTTATTCATGCAGTAACATTTTGAGGAATACATTTTGTACTCATATGTCATTTCATCCAGTTTAATTTGTTTCAATGTCAATGTTTTTGCTCCGATGTGGTTTGGGAAAGTTGTTTTCTGCCGATGTACACTGAGGTTTTACAGCTGTGTGAATTTGCTGATAATTGGTCATCTACAAAGCAGATTGGTGCTTCTGTACCAAGTTTGTGTCGGAAGATGACTAAATCATTTATGTCCTCTATTTCTATCAGAACTCGTGAAATTCTTTCTTATTCATGCAGTAACATTGTGGGCAATACATTTTGCACTTAATATGTCATTTCATTCTGTTTAATGTTTCAATATCAATGTTTTTGCTTTGATGTGTTTTGAGAAGGTCATTTCTTGTTGATGTACGCCGAGGTTTTGCAGCTGTATGTTTTTGCTGATAATTGTTCATCTACAAAGCAGATTGGTTCTTCTGTACCAAATCTGTGTCGGAAGATGACTAAATCATCTATGTCCTCTACTCTATCAGAACTCATGAAATTCTTTTTTATCCATGCAGTAACATTGTGGGGAATACATTTTGTACTTAATATGTAATTGCATTCTGTTTAGTTTTGTTTCGATATCAATGTTTTTGCTTTGAATTGGTTTGATAAAGTCATTCATCTGTTTCTATTTTCTATCGTCTTCGAGAATTGCAATCAAGTACACATCTCATGCTAGTCACAATTATAACATCTTGGCCTTCCATTTCACCTCTTTCTATCCCAGACTTGTTCTATAATGAACGTTACAATTTCATAATTTCTTGTTTTGCTATGGTAGTTTAATTTGGGAGCTGGATTTATGGTTTGACAAGTATTTGACAGATGAAATAACCACCATGTTTTAAGCATAAGATCTTTTAAAAGTTTCTGTTGTCTTATTCATCGTATGAATACAATTCTTAATGTGTTTTTATTAACATTCTTAAATCTAACAATTTGTTTCAGGGCCTGCTATGGTGTTTTGAGATTTGTCATGGAAAGTGGTGCTAAGGGATGCGAGGTTTGTTCTACTTGGCACCTGTGAAGTCCTGTTTTCATATTGCTTTGTCAAACGATTTTGATTGTAATTGTTTAAGTTGAGCAGGTCATTGTTAGTGGAAAATTGAGAGCCCAGAGAGCCAAATCCATGAAATTCAAGGATGGGTACATGATTTCTTCCGGACAACCTGTCAAGGATTACATCGATTCTGCAGTGAGACATGTGCTCCTAAGACAGGTTTTTGCTTCTATTCTTCATATATATATTTCTGAGTAAATACTCATTTCAGTCCCTTATGTTTTTCGACTTTACCCGTTTGGTCCCTCAAAAATTGAAAAACCCAAAACAGTCCCAAAAATTTCAAATGGGGGACAAAGTCTTTTTAGGGTCAAATTAGTCCTGGTCACATTTTGTAAAACAGTCTAAAAAAGACTAATTCGACCCACTTTGAAATTTTTTAAGACCATTTCGAGTTTTTTCATTTTTTGAAGAACCAAACTTGTAAGGCCGATTTACTCTTTATTTTTTATTTGTCCCTTTTTCATTGGTAACGAGTTAGTTTGCTTTATTTCCAAGTGGTACACTGATCGATTTTATTTCTATCTTTTAGGGCGTTCTCGGTATCAAGGTTAAGATCATGCTTGACTGGGATCCTAAAGGAAAGCAGGGACCCAAAACTCCCCTACCTGATATTGTCACAATCCACACCCCAAAGGAAGAGGAAGAGTACATTCAGCCTCCACCTGCTGTTATTGCAAATGAAATTGAAGTTCCTCTTGCTTGATGAAATGTTTTGATCCTTGAAGTAGTGGGTCTTAGAAACTGAGTGCTAGTGTTTTTTTGTATGCTTTATTTTATTGAAGTTAAAAAGACATGCATTTAAAGTTTTCTAATTTAATATCTGTTTTATGATAGTTATACCTGAGTTAACTTTTGAAGTATAATCTGTTTCTATTGTGATTTCTTATTTGTAGCTACTATTATTGTGATTTGTTCCCTTTTGTTCATTACTAGGTTTTGTTAAAACAATGTATGTGATGATAAAAATAGAGGACCTTACCTTAGGATGGTAATCTGGTGCCTTGTGACGGCCCAAAAGTTAAGACACAAGGCCCAAAAGTTAAGAGTTCGAGTATTGGAAGTGGGTAGTCGTTAGTCAAACATACCCTCCAATTACAACCTGTAGTCACTCACTACTTTTTGTTAGTATGTTATTTTCTTCGTTATGAATGAGAGTCGAATTCGTAATATATTTTATTTCATTTTTTAAACTTTTTATCATACTTATCAGATTACTTTATGACTCTCGAGTCTCATCTGACCTTCTCCTAATAACCCACATACCTTTCATTTGGTACATCCTATCTGTCTCCACTCTTCCCATTTACCAACTTTGCCATCTCCTAAACTATCTTTCACTTCACTATTTCAACTTTCTGACATTCCTGGCATCTTAAAATGCAACCAAAAAATTCTCACAATTAATCGCTGCATCAAAAAAATACTTTACCCACTCACTGCATAGAATAATAAAAATTAAACTTATTACAAATATGTGACTTCCCCACATGTACATATCCATGAGTTCTTATATGTTTCTTCTAATCATTGATACAAAAATAAAGGATAACATTGCAATCTTGTTAATTATATATATTTATTGGAGAACATTGTATAACATAAAGCATATTAAAATAAATTTCATTTTGTACTGTCTTATACGCGCATATCAAATAATATACAACAACAATCAAACCTTAATCTCATTAAGTTGGGTTAACTATATAAATCAAACCATGATACAGTCTTCTATCCTATGATTTTCTTTCACAACTTTGTAAATCATTTCTAATGGGTTTGCCTATAATTGTTTGGTCTCTATTTTTCTTTTGAAATTAGATTGATGCATGTTTTTCTATAACACAAATATTTGTTATGTGTTCTTGACTTGTTGTATTTGTTTTCTCCAATTTCAGTGCCATCCTTTGGATTGGACTTGCAATAATTTTGCGAATTGAATATAGCTAATTTATATGCAACTGTATCAAATTTGTCTCATTAATTTCCATCTGGTTTGGATAAGATATTATTGTTAACTCTATAATCGTACTTATATTTAACATTACATTTTATTTTAACCAACAACACAAATTCCACCCAAATGGCTAGGATATATTTCTCCCTAGCAAACTATTTGGGCTAAATTGGATCACAAGTATATAAGTTAATTTGTTTATTTTTAGAGTAAAAAATATATACATCATCCACCATTTATATTTATTTATTATTGACTCTTAAATAAAAGAAATACGAATTAATGATGGATGATACACTGAATGTGTATAAATCTATAAACTGATAGTGCATAAATATTATACTCTTATTTTTTATCAGAATATGCATATTATGTTTACATTGTCACTATATCATCTACTATTCATTTTCAATCAACATTAACTATAAGATAAAAGTAATACAAAAGAATGATAAATGATACACTGACTATGTATAAATCTTTATGTGAGTATTTGCCTTTACCAAAAAAGTGAAAGGTGCATGCTTAGTACTAATTAATCTACAGTGAGGAATAAAGATCATTTCCAAAGTGATGTTGGATTCAAGCCTCTATCAGAAGTGAGTTGCATTGTTTTCAGGTTATATAGCAAGAGTAAAACCACCTATAAGTTAGACACGTTTTGAACAAAACCTTAACGTAATGGTTTATTTTTGACTTATAAACTCATACGTTCATTTCTTGATATCCAATACGAGACTGTCTCCATCGGGTTATAGCAAGAGTAAAACCACCTATAAGTTAGACACGTTTTAAACAAAACCTTAACGTATTAGTTTATTTTCGACTTATAAACTCTTACATTCATTTCCTTTCCTGATATCCAACACGAGACTTCACACTTGAATATATCTAACAACTAATATCTATGAAGGTCCTCCTCCTGCTATGTGACTGAGATGAACTTGTTGTGGCAGCAAATGATATTTAATCTTAAGATCTTCAAAGATTTTCTTCAACTCAAGAACTAATTCAGATCTTCTGCTATTTTTCTCACCATAATTCTGAAAATTTATGGTGTGATTAACATATAGACCCATTTTCATCTTGTCTATATTCTCAATATCCTTCACTATCACATTGTGTCCTGGACGCCAATGTTGTGGCTTGCTCTCCAAGTAACTGAAATTAATAATTTCAACAATTATTTTAACTTCATTAAATGATAATTCACATGAAAATAATTCATTCTCCATAGTTAAGTAATGAAGTATATATATGGAAAGTAGAAAATTTATTCACTCTTTAGATTTTCTTAATGGTGGATGTTGTAGTGTATAATTTTTTTTAAGTGGATAGATATTACACTTTTCTTTATGAGACAAAATGTATACATTGACTATGTATGATTGCATCATTCACTATTCATGTTTAATTATTATTGATTCTTCTAAGAAAGTAACGTAAATGAATCATAGATGATGTACTCACGGTATATAAATCTTTACACTGACAATGCATATATATTACACTATTTCTCTATATATAGAATGATAGTTCAAACAGAACAAACAAAATACGTGCTTACTAACAAGATGTTGGTCTAGCAGGGTAGGACCCTATTGGATCCCTTGGTATCATATTCGGCCAAATGTTAAATGTTTGAAGCGGAAATTTTTGGGAAAGGCACTCAAACACCCCGAAAGGGATAAGTTAAATCAAATCAAATGTAAAGTTAAATACTTGAAGGATTGAGAAAAGTGAAATACATACCCTTTTATTCTAGCTTTTAAGGCTGCAATAGTCTCAACTGTGGTAGAAAAATCAACTGCAAATTCAACTGAATCACTCATTTCTGGACTCCTGTAAAAGTTGCTGATTGGTTTGGTGGATAGAACTGAGTTTGGATAGAATATCTTTTCATTGTCAAATCTCAAGAAAACTGTTGTCAAAATATTCATCTCTTCAACAATCATCTGCAATTTATAAAAATGTCAATGATCACCAAAACTTCTTAGTTAATAGCATATGAAAGATCTCAATCACTGCTTTAAATTGCACTAAACAACCACAATTGCGGCCGTAATTGTCCATAATTGTGGTAAACACAACGCAAATGCAAGCATAGTTCAAAATACTGATGTCAACATGCTCCTAAAGAATTAGAAATTACCTGAACTCCATCAATGACGCAACGATCTCCAACATCGAATGGATGCATAACAAAGACGAATACGATGGCTTCAAACACGGTCTTAGCAGTGTTGCCAAACATAAACCCGGCCAGTAAAAGCTGAGATGAAATAAACACAAGCACTTGTGTTGTCAAGAAGCCCATCATAAGCAGCCACGCGATAAGAATTACAATCAGGACAACCACTGAAGCAATGTTGTTCAACTCATCAACTGCTGTTTTCGTATCATTTAAGGAATGCACCAATGATTTCCGTTCGAGATAGACCTTCACCTGAAAACAACAATGATATTGTCGAAGTCATGTTTAAATCCACAAAGTGAATTTAATGTTTATAGCATTGTGTATTTTATGTTTGAGAGTTGAAAATATTAGTATCAAAGTCCAAAACTATTTGCAGCCAAAAAGTGATTTTGAAACACCTAACATGACTAATTGGACTTGTATGAAGCTGTATTATGACACTAGAATAGTATAGAATGAAGGTTATGTAATTGTTCAATGTTGCATTGCATCATGAAATAAGAAAGGTAAACATGGTTTAGCATTTGATAACTACGATAGAGAATAGTGAATCTCGGCAGAACCATAGTATTGTTGCTTAGTAACCATAATATGGCAACAGGTTCAAAATCCTGGAAACAATTTTCAGGGCCGTGATTAGTGACCATAATAAGGCAACAGGTTCAAAATCCTGGAAACAACTTCTTCGCTTTCAGGGGTACGACCGAGTACCTTAGAGCCTATGGACTAGTAAATATAATTGAAAGACACATTACCAGCCAGTTCTTGAGAGATTTCCTTTTGATCTTTCCAGTTCCAGAAGCTCCTTCAAATAGAGGAAGCAAATTATCAACCTCTTCTCTATTCATAAAGCGCAAAAGATCCTCTTCTTCAATGTACCTAATCCATTTTGACAACTAACTAAGACACATAAAAATGCATAAAATGAAACCTACATGGAATTGGTGCAAGCAAGTTAAACTCACTGGTTTCCAGGTTTAGCTACATTCTTGAATATCCGATACGCGGCTGCTTTCGCTTCCCACTCACTAGTGATTTCTTTGTCCTCCTGCTCCTCATCATCAACACTATCTAGTGTATTGGATATAGTAGACAACCCTGAAGTCCTAATGACATTAATCAAACCTTTCATAGTCAAAGCCGAAACTTTCTCTTGTTTCATTTTCTTGAGTTTATCTACATCAATAACCTCTTCTTTCTTCCCTTCTTTCTTTCCATTCATAGTCCTAAAACTAAGTTGGCCAGTACTTGCAACTTTCCCTACCATTTCAGCCATCTCCATCAATGGCGGCCCCGAAAGCGTCCGAAGAATATATTGATGGAAGAATGATTCTTGAATCCTATCAAAGAATCTAGTGCATTGGAAAGATGAAGCTAACAACTTTATCAGCAAAGTTTTCACTAGCCATATTGCTGCACCAATGAGACAAGAAGCAAGGGCTCTAGTTATGTAATTGAGAATCTTATTAGTCTTTTTCGATCTCGTGACGCCGCGGTTGAACAAAAGACCCCAAGCTAGAAGAACCAAACTCAACCAAATGAACACTCTAACACTCTTCTTCACACCATAAATGAAATACAGAACCTTTTTCTTAAGCCAAAAGTTCATTTCAATCATGAAAACCAATGCATTCATGAACCAACCTGTAACCATTCTACCACAAACTATAACCATAACTAGCACACACCATTTCCACAGTTCCAAACTCCAAATCACAACATTTTTCAACTTATGCATAGTCAAACTCACAATCAAAAAACCCATTATGCAAACAAAAGCAAACCATTCAATCAAAACCATAACTTTCAACTTCTTACTTGTTCTCTTCCTCACTTCAATATCAGCAGTTTTATACACTTCCTCGTCTTCATCCTCGTCCTCATCTTCATCCTCATCCATTGCTCGAATCAATGGCGTTCGCGGCGTTACAGGAGCAGGACTATGATTACCCCTTGGAGTAGTAGCAGCTACAAATTTATTAGCTGGAGAAGATGCACTAGGAGAGTTCTTAGAACTTCTCAAATGGCTCTTTTCTTCAACAATTTTTACCTCATTTGGATAAGATTGTTCCACTAATCTTGACTTTGGTTTTGAAAACTCTGATCTCACCAATGATCTTCTTCTAGTTATGGATTCTGGTGGAACTTTTGGAGGCTTAGTTGGCTTTGGACTCAAGTATTTGGACTCTGGTGAAGGGGAACTTGTGAATGAAGAAACATGAACACTTGTTGCATGTGTAAAATCTTTGAGCTCAGTGATACTTGAATCTTTGTAGGACTTTGCAGAAGACCCTATATGAGTGTTTTGCTGCATGGAAATAGAAGTGCTTTCAGTTTCTCTTTGTGCATAAGAAGGTTCTTCTATTTCTGGAATTTGAAGAACAACTTGGTTCTTTGGTAACTTGTCCATAACAGCTTTTTTGGTCTAGAAACAAAAGAAGATTTTTTTCAGATTCATATCTAATCAGAAAATTTTCTATAAGCTATAGTTTCAACATGTAAGTGGTAGAATAAGAAGTTTTCAAGGAAAATATGAAGTATGTAAAGTGGTAGTGGTACAATATAGAGAAGGATCTACAATCCATAGAAAGATCTTCTGTTTCCAAAACATGTCCCAAACCAATCACAATATACTACATTAGTGATTTTGTCTATTTTTACTTCACTATGATTGATTTGGGACATGCTTGGGGACAGCTGGTCCACATCCCAATATCAAATTGTCTCTCAAACTATGTAACCGATGACATTGAAACAAAAATCAAAAAAATAATGAGCGTTTAACTTTTTTAATTGACATGACATGCCATATTTTCATTAATACAAAATATTGTTTGGTTTGAAATATAATTTAAGATAACAGATCTCATAAATACCAACATTAATGCTTTCTATGTAAATACAAACATTTACATACATATGTTCTGTACATAGCTATTTTAAATTTGGTTTTCTCTGCACAAATGGCTTTTGCTAAAGTTATTATTAAACTATTATTAACTTAGTTTTTTAGTCTCCCTTACTCTTTTCAGTAAAAGAGCATATCTCTAAATTCTATAAGCATTTATAAAGATATTTATATAGTTATTAGGTTTGATCCACAACTACTCACCAAGAATCTCTCTAATGATATCTCCATCATAATTATTATTACATTGAAAATATTTTCCACATAAATGCGGCTATTAAAAATAGTGATTTATACTCAATTATATAATTATCTAATTTAACTTTTTCGCTGCATTCTATATCACATATCGAGTTCGTAAAATTAATATAAAAAGTGTCATATAGATAAGTGAATGATATACTCATACCCATATCAGCTACGAATTAAATAAGATTTATATAATGGGCAAGAACAAAAATATTAAGTACCCAGCAACTTGGAATATTTAAAAGGAAAAAAAGTTGTTTTTTTCCAACTTAAAAGCTGTTATTTTTGGGTCATAATACTTAAAAAAACAAGTCACTAGAAGGAATGTGTCCCCAATGGCCCATTCTCACTCACCGCCTACCTAAAACCCCGTGTCATTCAAAGTCTCACCAAATATAATATCTTTCCATACTGAATTTTCTCACCGGAAAGTAAGGAATTAATTAATTTTAAAGTATCTGATTGCATCTTCTAATAAGTGCTGTCTCAAGAATTGAGACCTTAACATTTTGGTTATCTTATAACTTTAATAAAATCTTATACTACTAGATCAACTCTTTGTTGTTATTTTAAATATAATATGACACAAATACACAAACTCCAGTCAACAAAATACCACTGAAAAGTAAGATATTATATAGTATAGTTTTGAACCGATACTTATGTGTGATGCTATTTATCAGAAAAAGACTTGTTGAAATGCACACAAAGACAGAATCATGTTCATAGAAGTAAACAATGTTCCCAAGTTGTTGAAATAATTAAGCAGAGTCAGACTCAGCAGAACATAGACCATGTTTCAAGGTAGAGGCATCATTTCAAATTAGTGTAGCATATAATATATAATATATTGAGTTTAGCACATAAAACGAGATTACACATACCAGAACGAGTACTTGAAGAGAGAGGAACCCAAGAAATTCATGTTGGGGTTATGTGCCTCAATAAATCTCAATATATATCATGTTGTAATAAAAATATTGTAGCTATGGTTGACATACATGTAACACATTCACATACATGCATATGCAAAAACTAGTAATAGGAGGAACAAAATAAAAAACAATTTAACATGGTTTAGTCAAAAATTATTTTTTATAAGGCAAGATGTATTAGAAGATGAATGTAATATCTATGTATTAATAGTATAAACATTTATGCATTATTCACCTTTATTTAAATTACTTTTTTTGAGGAGACAATAATTATTGAAAATGAATGATGAAAATGCAGTAACAAAATAAAAAAACTCTTACAATGTACACATATTTTTTTGTTAGAAGATAGTACTAGGGGTACTCAACCCAATTATAAAAGAATCAATAAACACATAACACAAACAAATAAATTCACATACCATTCTAGAAAAGAAATATCAAATCCACTATACTATTGAACCAACGTCAAGCACAAAATTTAAGTAAATCCAACATATGCAGCACATCAAAGTTCTCATTCTTAAAAACAGAAGCATTCCAAGCCAACCATAATAACCATATTACTAAGAGTCAGATCATTATCCTAAACTTGCGTTGTTTTTTATTTTGAAAGAGACGCTTGAAATTTATGAAATTTTGAACAGGAGACATTATATTTATAAATTGGACATTCATCCAGATAGCCACTAAGTTCCCAAATGAACATTGACTGACTACCCAAAAAAAGACATGACTAATATTTTCAAGCACAAAGCCTATAACACTGTGTCTTTTTGAGTACGTTTAATTAAGTAATTAGTTGTTAATGAATTAATTATAGAAATTAATCAGTAATGTTTTAGGCTAAACCTCAGTTGAGTTTTAGTCTTGTATTATAATATTCTTGCTTGCCCTATGTTTCAAGAATTTCGGAGAATAAAAGTTTCCGAGATGATTTTGGGTCATTTTATTGAGTTTTCGCCCAGTTTTTGAGTTTTGTAACTTGGAATCGAATTCCGATTTCTCCGTTGGCTTTGAAATATTATTTCTAGTCAAAATAGACACCAAGTTTGTTCGTAACTCATCTCTAGGTATTTTTCACCTTGAAATTCAAGTTTCGACGTTTCGGGCAAAAAAACCTAAATCGGTAGATACCTAAATCGGTAGATCGTATATTTCCGGACGAAGTTACCCAGTAATACTCGGGCATGGCTTCAATTGTGAAATCACGCCGCATCAATCAAGTCGGAGTATTAATCACATCATGGGTCAATGACTTGTCAAACAAGCGAAGTCAAAGCTTCAATAATCCCCAAAAATCACTCACCAAATCTTCTCACTACACCATCATTAGACACATCACTTAAGCTAGCCTAAAGCTAGATTGCCTCTCATTAATTTTCAGATTTGAGAGAGGGTGAGGCTCTCCTATAAATACCTCACCCTATTATGTCTCCCATACCTCTGTTGGTGATGTCAGATCCATAACATGATACATCACCTCATCTGATAGACAGAGTCGTATGGTTCCCGCAGCCTTCTCCTTCAACTCTTCCCAATCCAGTTGATCCATACCCTCTGGTTTATTCTCATGCAGCGCCTTTGATAGACCTTGTTGAGCCAACACATCCTTAACCCTCCTTTGCCACAATCCGAAATTACCAGTTCCATCGAACTTCCCCACCTCGAATTTGGCACCTGGGTTAAGAGCCATCTGATACCAATTGTTGGGAACAAGCGAACAATCAAATAGTAAAGAGTATAGAGACAAGAGAATAACACAAGAGATTTGGTAACGAGGTTCGGCCAATTGTGCCTACGTCCCCGGGAGCGTTGAGCGGCTACCACTATATATTATTAGAGAATAAGGATTAGTGTTTTACTATTCTTCTCCTTGTTACATTAGGTTTACATAACATCAATATATATAGCCCTCTACCCCAACCCCTTTACATCAGCCCAAGCCCATAACTTGTATTGCTGTTATCTAGAGATATGAGTCATTGCACAACAATCTCCACCTTGGCGAATATCATCAATCTCCATCTTCCGCCATTGGGTTGGGGGCGCTCCATAGTCCATCATCAGTGAATGTTCAACAAGCTCAGGCAATGCCTGAACTTGTCCACAGTAACCGGTTTGGTTAACATATCAGCTGCATTTTCTGAAGTGTGAACCTTCTGCAATAGTATCTGCCCACAAGCTACCAACTCTCTGATCTTATGAAATCTCACATCAATATGTTTGGTTCTAGCATGATACACCTGATTCTTTGCTAAGAAGATAGCACTCTGACTGTCACAATGCAGCGAAACTCCACCTTGCTCAATGCCTAACTCATTTACTAGTCCCATAAGCCACAAGGCTTCCTTAGAAGCTTCACCAGCTGCCATGTACTCTGCTTCAGTTGTGGACATAGCAACAACAGACTGAACTGATGATCTCCACATAATTGGTCCACCTGCAAGGGTGAAGACAAACCCCGTTGTGGACCTTCTATCATCCAAGTCTCCTGCATAGTCCGAATCAACATAACCAATAACTGAAGGCTTACTCTGTTGGCTGCCAAACATGATACCGAGACCTGTAGTCCCCTTCAAATATCTGAAAATCCATTTGACTGCTTCCCAATGTTGCTTCCCTGGTTTCGACATGTACTTGCATACTTGACTAACTGCTTGTGCCAAGTCCGGTCTAGTACAAACCATAGCATACATCAAGCAACCCACTGCACTGGCATATGGAACCTTTGACATGTATTTCTTCTCTTCATCTGTCTTTGGACACTGATCTAGGGAAAGCTTGAAGTGATTTGCCAATGGAGTGCTCACTACTTTAGCATTGCTCATATCAAATCTCTCTAAGATCTTTTCAACATAGCTTTGCTGGGAGAGCCATAGTTTTCTAGCTCCCCTATCCCTGTGAATCTCCATCCCAAGAATCTTCCTAGCAGCCCCTAAATCTTTCATGTCAAACTCCTTACCTAGCATGACTTTCAGCTCATTGATATCACTCAAATGATTAGCAGCAATCAACATATCATCAACATAAAGTAACAGAAAAATAAACGAACCATCGTCAAGGCTTCTCACATAAACACAGCAATCATACTCACAACGCTTATAACCAAGCTTCAACATATAAGTGTCAAACCGCTTGTACCACTGTCTGGGAGACTGCTTCAACCCATATAGAGACTTCTTCAACTTGCAAACCAAGTGACTCTGTCCAGCTGCACTGAACCCCTCTGGTTGTGTCATGTAAATTTTCTCCTCTAATTCACCATGGAGAAAGGCAGTCTTCACATCCATCTGTTCTAAGTGCATATCCCAGCTGGCTACCAAGGCAAGCACTGCCCTGATAGAAGTGTGTCTCACCACTGGGGAGAAAATCTCATTGTAGTCGATCCCCTTCTGCTGTGAATACCCTTTTGCTACAAGACGAGCCTTGAATTTTTCCCCTTCTTTTTCTGATACTGCTGGCTTCCTCTTGTACACCCACTTGCACCCAACTGCACGCTTGTCTGGGGGCAATGGAACAAGCTCCCAAGTTTGGTTCTTCTGTAAAGACTCCATCTCCTCCATCATGGCACCCATCCATTGTTCTTTCTCCTGGCTGTTTATAGCCTCTTGAAAGCTACATGGATCTCCTGAACTGATATGGAGAGCAACTGAAGCCATATCCTCAAAGCCATATCTCTCTGGAGGTTTGATAGGACGTCTATCCCTGTCTCTAGCAAGTAGATACTCCTGCACACCTGAACTCTCTGCCTGAGAATCATCATGTTCTTGACTTGAACTAGTGCATGGTTCCTTGCCTTTATTCATCTGAACCATTTCATTGCTCAGTGGAATCATATTTGAACCCAAATTCTCTCCATTTGGCATGGGCACCTCTGTCAAAACTGACTGTTTCATCATGAAATCTTCATCAAACACTGCATCTCTGCTCAACACCACCTTTCTGGAAACTGGATCCCAGAACTTGAACCCCTTCACACCTTTGGTATATCCAATGAAGATACACCTCTTTGACTTAGGATCAAGTTTCGATCGTTCATCACTGGGTACATGTATATAAGCAGGACAACCAAATATGCGTAACATATTATAATTAACTGGGTTACCTGTCCATACTTCTTCTGCAACTTTACCATCCAATGAAGCTCGTGGTGATCTATTGATGACATAACATGCCATACTAAGTGCCTCTGCCCAAAATCCTTTGGAAAGTCCAGCATTCAGTCTCATACATCTGGCCCTCTCTGTAAGAGTTCTATTCATCCTCTCTGCAACACCATTCTGCTGAGGAGTCTTCTTCACTGAAAAGTGTCTCTGAATGCCATGTTCCTCACAGAATTTCTGAAACTGTGAGTTTTTGTACTCTGTACCATTATCTGACCTCATGTATTTGATTTTTCTACCAGTCTGGTTCTCTACCTCTGCCTTCCAAACCTTGAACTTGGCAAAGACTTCTGACTTATGCTTCAGAAAATATACCCAGACCTTGCGAGAAAAGTCATCAACGAAAGTAACAAAATACCTAGAACCTCCTAGGGATGGTTCCTGAGTGGGTCCCCATACATCAGTGTGGACATAATCTAGAATGCCTCGAGTCCTGTGTTGGCCAGCCTTGAAACTAACTCGTGTTTGTTTTCCAAGCACACAATACTTGCACAAATCTAGCTTGCATTTGCTGACTCCCCTCAACAGTCCTCTTTTGCATAGTTCTGTCATACCACGCACACTCATGTGTCCCAAACGCATGTGCCATAATTTTGTAGCACCATGGTCTGAATCTATTGAGATCTCTTCAGCCACTCCAGCAACTCCACCTACAACTGTTCTCCCTAACAACTTGTAAGTGTTCCCTGCAGTCCTTTTACCCTTCATTACAGTCAGAGCACCTTTGCATACTCGAAGAATATCACTGTCCCCATCAGCTCTATAGCTAAACCCTTTGGCCTGCAATGTCCCCAAAGAAACCAAATTCTTCTTCAAATCTGGTATGTGCCTAACCTCACATAACGTCTTCACTACACCATCATCCATCACAATTCTGAGTTCTCCCATACCAATAATTTCACATGCTTTATTATTTCCGAGATACACGAAACCAAAATTGCCTGCCCTGTATGTGGTGAACCATTCCCTGTTAGGCGTCATGTGGTGGGAACAACCAGTGTCAAGTATCCACTCATCTGTATTGTGATTTGATGATACAGATAGTAGATCAAATTCACTATTGTAACCAGAATCATCTTTCTGTGCAACATTTGCAAATGTAGATACCCATCTTTCCCCACCGGCTTGCTAGGACTCCATTCATTGGGACAATCCTTTTTATAATGCACAGTCTGTTTGCACTTGTAGCACTCTACTGGTGTTCTGCCCCTGGAAGTTGGTCTTTTCCCTTTGGCAGGACCTCCTCTGCCTTGTCTCCTCCCACGCACTTGGCTCCCTTTCACATACAGACCATCACCCTGAGACCCTTCACCTACATTCTGTCTTCTTTGAGTGTGGGACAGAAGTGCAGATGTGATCTCATCCAGTTTGATTGAGTCTTTCCCGTACGTCAATGTTGTCACCAAGTGTTCATAGGAATTTGGCAAAGAACACAGTAATATTATTGCTTTGTCCTCATCATCAACCTTCACATCAAGTTTCTGCAAGTCATTGATCACTTGATTAAAACTGTTGAGATGTTGTTGCAAATCAGCACCTTCCTGCATCTTCAGGCCATAGAGTCTCTGTTTCAAATACAGCTTATTTGTTAGAGACTTGGACATGAACCGCTTCTCTAATGTCTCCCACACCTCTGTTGGTGATGTCAGATCCATAACATGATACATCACCTCATCTGATAGACAGAGCCGTATGGTTCCCGCAGCCTTCTCCTTCAACTCTTCCCAATCCAGTTGATCCATACCCTCTGGTTTATTCTCACGCAGCGCCTTTGATAGACCTTGTTGAACCAGCACATTCTTAACCCTCCTTTGCCACAATCCGAAATTACCAGTTCCATCGAACTTCCCCACCTCGAATTTGGCACCTGGGTTAAGAGCCATCTGATACCAATTGTTGGGAACAAGCGAACAATCAAATAGTAAAGAGTATAGAGACAAGAGAATAACACAAGAGATTTGGTAACGAGGTTCGGCCAATTGTGCCTACGTCCCCGGGAGCGTTGAGCGGCTACCACTATATATTATTAGAGAATAAGGATTAGTGTTTTACTATTCTTCTCCTTGTTACATTAGGTTTACATAACATCAATATATATAGCCCTCTACCCCAACCCCTTTACATCAGCCCAAGCCCATAACTTGTATTGCTGTTATCTAGAGATATGAGTCATTGCACAACAACTATCAAGAATATCTCTTACATTTTGTGTAAGGAACTAATCTCTTTCGGAGTGTGGTTATCCCTCCCAACAAATGATACTCTCAAAAAATGAATACTTGAACTTTTAATCATTCTCGAGATCTAGCAGGATCTTACACTTCATATGAATCTTTGTGTAGTTTTTGACTTATGTAAAACTTAAAATTTATTCTTTGTTCTTAGATGAAAAAACTATATATTTGGACAAGGTTAGATGAGTTTATTTGCTTTAGAAATATTGGAAATTATTGTTAGTATTTCAATGTGTTTAAATGTAATGATTTGAACATCAAAGGAACCTTTAGTGTGTTTAAGAAAAGTTTATGTCTATTCTTGAAAGTTCAAAATGTTTATGAGTTTTTGTTGAAAAAAATTCATTTTTAGAAGGTATTATGTGTAAAAGGTTGTTTAGCATATGTTATTCTTTGATTTCCAAGTTAAAGTAATGATTTGGGATAAAAGATGATTTATTAAAGTCTTGACTTCCTAAACTTACAGTGTTATGAAGTTTTGGATAGTAAAGTAGTAAAAGTGTTAACTTATGATTTATAGTTCATGACTATGAATTCAACACCTATTAACCCTCGAGGTTATCCTAAAATTTGGAGGTGTTGAGATGATCATCAAACTAGTTGTGTTTTCTTTAGTAGCATACTTTAAATGAGGAGATTGACCTAAAACATTTTGACTTTATAAACCTAAAGTGTTATGAAATCTTAGATAGAAAAATGATTTAAAAGTATTCATCTTGATTAAGTTAACTTGCTTTAAAATGGTAAGATTAACTTAAAAAATCTTGATTTAAAAGTATTGATTTTGTTTAAGTTGACTTACTTAAAATGGTAAGTCTGCCTTAATAATCTTACTTAAAAAGGTTATTCTTAATAAAAATGTTTTACTTGCAAAAGATAAGTTTTATGAATAGTTATCATTATCGAAAAAATGTAATGAAGTGTAAATACATGTTTAGAAAAGTTATGTCTAAGGAAAGACTTGGTATTTAAGTATGTCTTTATGACCCACCTCTCTTTCCTGGGAACTAACCTGGTGTATATCCATAGATTA
>NW_017726583.1:0-14064 GCF_001865875.1 Lupinus angustifolius | reverse complement strand
AGTGTCGTTGTGTTGTAAGACTTTCAATGATAAATGATGATTCAAGAAATACCTAACCTTGAATTGGATGGATGAAAGCGATTAAGTTCATTTTAGATCGGAAGTTTTACTTTCGCGTAAAATGTTATTTCGTAAGAATTATAATTATCAAAGTGACCTAATTAGCGTTATTTTGATTTTGGCGTGATGACGAGTTCGAGAAGAGATCCGACGAATTAAGCTCCCCTGAAATCGAGGAAACAATCTGCGCGACACACTTAGGTGAGGGAGAAAACATCGTGACACAATGGTGTCCGAATATGCTTCAGGACCTCCAAATTCCCTCACAATTTTGGAGCTGTCTTGGGAATTACGAAAGCTTGTACTTAATCAATTGTTTGTTTTGTTTGGATTAAGTACACCAATATTTCTTATGCTGAATTATGTTATTATGTATGAAGATGCCATGATTATTCCTGTTTAATATTGCTCGAATAACTGTTCTAAGAGTTATATGTATAAGATAATTGTTAAATTCAAGGCTTAAAAACGTGTGTTATAAATGAGAAAACTTATCATTGAGAAAATAAATTTAACTAAGTTTCAGGCTTTTTTCGCTTGAGTGAGAAGTGTCCAGAGAAAACAAGTTTTCTCGCTTGGGCGAGACAGCTCTCACGTGAGCTGAAATATGCACAAAGAAAACTGGTTGTTTTCTTGATAAAGCGAGACAACTCTCCTTTGAGCCACATGTGCCTTATAAAAATAGTGATTCCCTCGCTTGAGCAAGACAGCTCTCGCTTGAGTGAGAGGGCTCCATACATACAAGACTTCTTAAGTCGTTTGAACGATAACTCTAACATGTGCGAGAGTCTAATGACATTTTTGCCATCAAGAATTCATTCACTTCCAATTCTATTCAATAAAACCTAAAACACCTTTATTGGAGATAATGTTCTTTCAATAAGTAAATGATGTAAAGATGAATAATTATATGAAATTCTTGGAAATGATAAAAAGAAGAGTCATATCTAAAGTGATGTATGTAAAGAATTCATGGTTAAGGACGAGGCCCGCAAGTGTTATATTATGTCCACGCAATGAGATCGTTTGACCGTAAGAGGCTTGGCTTGAGAGCCATCTAGGGTGATTCAACGCTGGTTCGTAGTGGTGCTGAGAAGTATTATATGTCCATGCAGTGAGATCGTCTGACCGTAAGAGGATTGGCTTGAGAGCCGTCCAAGGTGATTCAGCTATTGTTCGTAGTGGTGCTGAGGTTTATTCTCCGTGGTTTAAATGTTAAGATCGGGTCTCACTAGAAGCATTCCCGATGGGAGATGTCTTAGGATGGGCAGATCGTTATAAAAGATGAATTAAAAGATTTAATTTGCTAACTTTAGTTAGTGTGCATATTCATTGTGAATAATGAAATAGTGGAGAGGAAATTTACGGGAGACGAACGGGCTCCGAGATATTGAGAGGGATGGCGATGATGGTGATTCGTCAACAAAGTCTTGAGGGAGAGTCTAGGTGAGACGAGTCCCATGTATTCCTGGATGATGTATTATGTTGGATCAAACAATGCTCACAACGCAAACTAGACGATCTCTGACAACCTCTCTTTGCAATCAGGATCGATGAGAGGGATGCCTAGAAAGCGTTTGATACGACACCGTCCTGAAATAGACAATTTCGTTGGAACAAATCGATCACATATATATCCTTGCGAGGAATAAGTTTTGGTGCGATCAAATCGGCATGTTATGGGACCTGTACTCTCGGTTATTTCCGAATAGTTATTGGGAGGATAATGGTGTAAGGATGGTGGACATATGCATAAAATGCATACATGGTATTTATCGATATTGATTCTAAAATCATAAGTTTTATACTTCATTCATTATTAATCCATGCGTGTATGATCATATGATATATCTGTACTTGTTCTTTGTCTTGGGGTGATATTATGTATAATTCCACGATGTGAATGATAAGTTTTTCATTAGATGTTTTACTTCCTCTTTCTTTCTTGTGTACTCATATACATCCATGTTTAGATGGACAGATCAACGATGATCAGGGGCTACTACTTTACCATGTCTCGGGAGGGGGCATGGAGTGTTGAAGGAAACAAATACACCTACACTGGTCCCTACGACCTGGAATTGGATCTCGTATGTGATGGCTCTGTGTTGCATCTCCCAACATATTACACAGTTTGGGAAACATCGTTCATCCTACCAGAGCGAAGGTCCATACCTACCGGTCCATCCGCACCAGCCGATGCATGAGGCAGATTGGAGGTTGTCAGGACCTGGCCCTAACCGAGATTCTCATCTACTAACTCAACGCCAAGAGGGATGGAAGGAGCAGGCATGACTACTTCATCGGGGCCTAGGGGGTACACCCTAGACCCTTCGATGGATTGGGCAACAAATGAGGTGATGGAGGACGAGGACGATGATTGTGTAGAATTAATTTGCATAGAAGATTCGTGGAGGTTATAGAGATCTCTTCAGACTCGAATTTTCATTCTTTATATCCAATTTGAATAGCTATATAATTTCATCAACCTCACATATAATTAAGTTTCAACAAAATGAATGTTGCTATTGATCCACTAGTTGTCTTCAACTAACATACCCTATACATATATCCAAGAGAATAACCAAACCTGTTGCATGATAAGAAGCAACCATGTTAGGGAGGGTTTATGATATATATATATATATGGAGCTACTCGGTCACAACAGTTCTCATATAAAAATTATAAGAACAATAGATTTGGGCCTTATAAAGAATCATGGATGGTTATGATTAAAAGTTAGTTATTGATCACGTGATAGTCATGTGTATGTATTTTTTAATCTTAACCATTTAGTCAAGATCTAGTGGTCCATACTAAGTGTTCTCATTTCTCATAATAGCGCATTGTTCTCATGTGAGTAGTTCTATATATATATATATATGAGCATAAAATATCTCCTCATACCGGGAGGTAACTTATCTATTTAAATCCATTGATTATTTGACATATGTCTTATTTTTTATTTTACAATATATTTCAAAATGAATTTTTTTAGAGAGAAGTGAAATAAAACACATGTTAAACAATCAATAGATTTAAGAAGATAAGTTATCTCCTGGTATGAGGAAATATTTTATTTCTCTATATATATAAGAATGACTCAAGTGAGAATAATTCACATATAAAAATCGTGAGAAGAATAAATTTGGGCCCTACAACTAATCGTAGGTGATTAGGACTAAAAGTTACTTATTGGTCATGTAATAGTCATATGCATGTGTGAAAAATATATTTCTCCCGACCTTGGCACGACTTTGATGAAGATACCAAGATCACAAAAAAAGGAAGAAGACCATGAAGACGAAAAAGATTCAAACTTCAAGATGTTTATAGATTAAATCTTCATATAAATACTTCTATCCTTACACTCACTTTAATATTTAGTAGCAATGCTCAAACAATTCAAAATCATTTTTAAAGAATTGGATATGTCTAAAATACAAAGTCAAATTGCTAAAGTAATAAATTACTTGACCTGAGTAACAAGTTACCTGAACTGTGAGGTAGTTGGTAACAGGTTATTAGAATTGTGTAATATGTTACATGACTGAGAAAACAGACACAAATCAAAACTGACTAATGTAACCAATTAATCAAGTGTATTAATCGATTACCACCATGGACAGAACATTTAGATAATCAATTACACAAAGCTGTTGAAACCAGATTTTCAAATTCAAATGAACAACTTTCATTCAAAGTGAATAGATTTCATTCCAATCGTATCTCCTCTTCATGGAAGGATATCTTGACTGATTGGAAGCATATTTAAAGGCATTGAGACATCTAAATTAAAAACACATGACCACACATGATATACACAATCACACAAAAACTTTCACAACTTAGTAAACAAAATTCTGCATATTTTGTTAGCAACTTTGTTCCTAAACTTTCAGATTTTCTGAAGTTGCTTCCAAAGTGCATTTGTTCTAAACTTTCAAAAGATTAAGAGCATTTTATACTAAGTACTTATATTGTAACACCGTGAAAATTCGATGTATTTTATTAAGTATTTATTTTAACCAAAATTAATTTTATAAATTAATCGATAATGATTTAGGCTAAGCCGTAGTTGAGTGTTAGTTGTTTTTTGTGAATTCCTATTTTGTGGTAAATTTTCATAATTTTGTGTGAAGGAAAGTTTTTGGACTGCTGTCGGGCCCAAATTCGCCAGAAATTCGGCCCAATAACGTGTTTTTGAGTTCCGTAGCTCAGAATCGAATTCTGATTGTTCCATTGGCTTCGAAATATTATTTCAAGTCAATATAGACATCAATTTTGTCCATGACACATTTCTAAATATTTTTCACTCTGAATTCTGTGCATCGAAGTTCTAACCGTAAACTGAAATCGGAAGATTTTAATATCCATCTGAGTATTAGCCGACAATACTCGGACATGGTTCAATCGTGAATATTTCGCCAAAGAGGTCACTTCACTTTCATGAGTGAACCTTGCTTGTCAAGCAAGCAAAAATACTCATCTTTTACACAAAACCCCTTAAACCTTTCATCTACCCATTGCACCATTTATTCTTTGAAAACCTTTGGTTTGCTCCTTTTTAAATCTGATTCATTGTACTTAAAGGACCCCTCTAGTTAGAAAACCCTTGGCATCGCTCTTCTTTCTTCTTCATTCTGATTTGGATTCTTAAAAAACTCCAAGGTAAGCTTTGATCCCTTTCGTTCTTCATCTCTTCAAATCTAACCGTTATTTGTTTACGAAATTTTAGTATGATGTTTATACGCATGTTACGAAAATTTTCAATCGTAGAAATTTTCTAATAATCTTCCTAACTCTTGTTTTACTTAAGAACTCGAAAAATGAGTTTTCGTGAATTTAGAAATCGTTGTTTTGAAACCATGAAATATTGTTGTTCATGGGGCTGTTTTGGTTTTTGTGTTTAGTTTCTAGGCGTTCGAAGTCAGACAACCTACACATTCACGTAAAGGAGATCAACCACACTACAACCCAAGGTAAGGGAGAATACATCGTAACATAGTGGTGTCCAAATATGACATTTGGATCTGCCAACTACCTCAAAAGTTGGGAGCTATATTTGTTTTTATTTAGAAACTCATACTTAACCAAATGATTGCATTTCTGGATTAAGTACAAATCTTTTCTTAAGTTGTATGCCCTAGGATAGATTAAAATATCAAGTATTTTGGTTATTATCCATGATGGAACACCACTCGAGAAACTAAAACGTGTAGGGATCAAAAACAACATAGATTTTCGATCCAGTGGCCTAAAAGGGCGAGGAAGTAGTCCAAGCTGTTGGACCCCCTTGCTTGGGCGAGGAAGAAACATTAGCTATGGTCCCAAATCATCGCCTAGGCGAGCCAGCCTTGCTTGAGCGAGGGACATATAGGCGTTTCGCCTGTTCTGGGAAATTCTGGTCGCCCGAGCGAGACCCAGAGGGTGATTTTGACTAGTGTTTGGTGGATTTTTTGCTTGAGTGATAGTCCCCTCGCTTGAGCGAGAGCCATGCAGGGAATTGAGTCTGTTTTGATGAAATTATCGCTTGAGTGATAGTCTCTCGCTTAAGCGAGAGACATGCAATGTTTTTTTATTGCTTTTGATTGGTTGATTTCTTAGATAATAACCCTAGCTTAGGTGAGAAGTATATTTAATAATTGGGAGAGATTGTGGCTCGAACGAAGAGCCTGATACCCAAATCAACAAACTTATATTGTTACTTTTGTTCTTGCGCCTTATGCGGGCAAGGATTCCGACGATGATGTCATGGTCGTCTAGGGTAATTCAGCGATGGTTCGTAGTGGTAGGGATGTTAGTCCCATATTAAATGATAACGTAAGATTGGGTCCCACAGGAAGCATTCCTTTAGGAGATGTCATAGGATGGGCCGATCAATATAAAAGAATGATTAAAAGATTTAATCGCATAACTTCGATTAGTGTGCATACTCATTACGAATAACGAAATAGTGGAGAGGAAATTTACGGAGATGAACGATCCCCGCGATATTGAGAGGGATGGCGATGATTCGTCAACAAAGTCTTGAGGGAGAGTCTAGGTGAGACGAGTCCCTTTTATTTCTGGATGAGTTATTTTGTTGGATCGAACAGTTCTCACAGTGTAAACTAGACGATCTGTGACAACCCCTCTTTGCAATCAAGATCAATGAGAGGGATACCCAGAAAGTGTTTGATACGACACCGTCCTGAAATGGACAGTTCTTCGAAACTGATCGATCATATATTCTTGCGAGGAATAATTTTTGGTACGTTCAAATCGACTTGTTATGGGACCTGTACTCTTGGTTATTTCTGAATAGTATATTGGGAGGATATTGGTGTAAGGATTGATGAAATAAGCATAACATTCATACATTGAGAGCGTGATATTGATCCTCATATTCCGAGTTATAACATCATTCATCATTATGCATTATGTCTTTGATCTATATTGTGTATATTATGCATGTCTGTGTGGATGTGATATTCTATGTAATTCCATGTTGTCAATGAATAATATTCATTAGATGTCTTACTCCCTTTTCTTATCTTTTCTTTCTACTTGTCTTTGGTTCGCGCTCTCATTCAGATGGATCGTACCACGAAGATTCGGAGCTACCGATTCTCGATGTCCCAGGAGGGGATATAGAGTAGTAACGGACACCGATACACCTACAAATGCCCTTGTGCCTTAGAGCTGAAGATGGTTTGTGATGGCTCTACGATGCGCTTCCCTTCATATCATATGGACTTGGAGGCTTCTTTCACTTTACCAGCTCGGAGATTTGCACCTGTTTCACAATCCATTCAGTCTGTGATTCCTCATGGACCCATTGCTGCGGGACCATCTCCTAGGTGAAGGAGTTGAGATGATGTGCTCAATTCCCCACCATGGAGGAGAGCTGCTCGAGAGACGCTGCCCGATCTTAAGGCATATGCAGGAGTGGGAAATACGTCGCAGGGTTCGTCCAATGACCCGGAAGAGGAGATAGAGGCTGAAGAGGAGGAGTTGGAAGCCGTAGAGGAGGACTGTATGGAGTTTTTCTGTATAGAGGACTTCATTGAGGTGGTGGACCTCTCCTCCGATTCTGAGATGGAAGAGGACCCCAACAAGTGTCCTAGTAGACCCGCTAACACCAGAGCTTGTCACTAGTAGTCATTTCCATTTCTAGTTGCCCTTGAGGTGGGTATCTGTGTAGGATACTTTTGATGCTTTGAATAAATCAGTCTATTGTGTATATTTTCAGTTTGGACAAGGATTTATTCCGCTTTTTTTGTATAAACATTTTCAATTATTTCCATTAAAGAATTATTCCACGATATACTAAGTGGCTTTACATTACCATTAGGTAACGATCGTTGTCTTTTCCGCAAGTTAGGTTACTTAACATGATGTCCTGAAAAGGAATCAAATGTAAATGGAAGAGTTTTACATTACAAAAAAAAAACTTTACCCATTTTTGGGCAATATTGTTGGAGAAATTTTCGGGGTGTTACATATATTGTGAGATTAAGGATTGCAAGTTATAGAATTGTCAAAACTTGTAAAGGCATTCATGTCATTATTATATTCTTCATCTTGGTTGTAAACTTTTCATCACAAGAGTGTGTTGAGAATGAGAAAAGAGTTCACTTGAAAATGGAATTTTCAAGGGTAATTAAATTGTGAGTGTGTAAGGTACAAAAGTATCAGGGAGAGAAATTATAATTACAACTCAAATTATCTAGTGGAAAAGTCTCATATGTGGCAAGAGTAGTGAATGTAACCTTCGATAGACAAGAAGGCGAATCAGTATAAAACTCTATGTGTACTCTTCTTCTACTTATTCTTGTCATATACTTTTGCTTTACTTGGTTGAATTCTGCATAAATAATCCACTGCACATAAACTTTGATAACATAGTAGAAGAATCATCCATATTCTCCCAACAACTAATTCACCTCCCCTCTTAGTTGGCATCTTAAATTTACAATTGGCACCAGAGCTTATTTTGAGTAATCTATTCTTAAATCTGATCCTGTATTTAAGATTGCCTCAAGATAATTTCTAGGAGAAGGTTCCAACATCAATCACCCTCCAAGTCTTGTTGGAGAATGCTATGACTTCTAGAAAATCAGGATGAGAATCTTTATAGAACCTAAACACCTAGATATTTGAAATGTGATTGAGGAATGACCTTATAGACCCTTCACCATTGTTAATGGTGTAAGGGAAGTAAAGCCAAAATCTGCGTGGAATGATGAAGATAAAAAGAAAATGCAATATGACCATAAAGCCAAAAATATTCTTACTTCGACTCTAGTGGAAAATGAATTTTTTAGAGTGTCAAGTTGTAAATCTTCAAAAAAAATTGGTACACTCTAGAAAGAAATCATGGAAGTAATGAAGTACAAAGGTCCGCAACAAATAGTGAAGCATCAACATCAAAGCAAAAATCTACCGCTCTATATGCAGAAAGAAAGAATGACAAAAAGCTTAGAAGAATAAATGTCATATTAAAAGATAAAAATGATGGTTCAAGTGCAGAACTCAGAATTAAGGAGCAAACACACATTTCCTTGATGGCTTCACACAATTCAAATGACAATTATGAGGTTAGTAACTCTGAACCAAATGATACATTTTCATATAATGAGTTACATAACGTTTTTTGTTAATTGCATAAAAAATTTATTAGATTCTGTAAAGTATGCATTAAATAGAAAAACACTATAGAACTTCTCAAGAGTTAAAATCGAATTCTACAAGAAGATTTGGATGCCTTAAAATCCAAATCAAATGACATGTGCATTGAATGTCCAAAATGTGATACTCTTGAAACTTAAAGTGTTTCACTAAATTAGGAAATGAATATGTTCAAGAAGAGTACTCATAAGTTGGACAATATTTTAATTACTCAAAAACATACCAATGACCGAAGAGGTCTACGCTACACGTAATATCTCTAAATAAAATTTTGATCAAAATTCGTTCTACGAGTCTAAACAAAAGATGCATCAACATCAACTCACATGCTTTTATTGTAAAAATATTGGTCATACTCCTAATTCATGTCATATTAGAAAAGTTGGAATTCCAACTAGCCAATATGTTCTGGTTGAGAAAGATGCTAACCCCGCAAGACGCAAATCACATTGGGTACCTAGAAAATATTTTTAATTTGTTTTGAAAGAGTGCTTGAAAGCCATAATAAAAATGTGTTATCATGATAACGACTATTCAAAACACATAGCACGTGGAGATTCAAAATATTCAGATTATGTAACAAAGGTCTTGTTACCTATGCAGAGAACATCAAAAGAAAATTTTTTGGTATAGGTAACATTGTTATTATATTTATTTTATCTAAATGCGTGGTACGATCGTCTAACAAACTTTTTAACTGATAAAGATTTTTCCAAAGAAAAGGTCAACACTACATTATTCATTAAGAAAATAAATCATCATACTTTACTTGTTCAAATTTATATCGATGATATTATTTTCGGTTCTACTAATGATCTTCTATGTAGTGAGTTTGGTAAGATGATGCAAGAGGCGTTTGAGATGTCAATGATTGGAAATTTGAACTACTTTCTTGGACTACAAATCAAACAACTCAAGGATGACATATTTCTTTGTCAACCTAAATACTGTAGGGATCTGCTGAAACGCTTCGAAACGGATGACTGCAAAGCTATTGTCACTCCTATGGGTTTTGGAACTTACATTAATGTTGGTGAGACTGAAAAATGCGTTGACATATCTAAGTATCAAGATATGATTGGTTCTCTTCTTTACCTTACTGCAAGTAGACCTAATATTATGTTTAGTGTCTGTCTTTATGCATGTTATCAATCAAAGCCTAAAGAGTCATATGTTACTGCCGTAAAGAGGATATAAAATATCTTAAATGCACATTTAATGTAGGACTATGGTATCCTAAAGGAAGTATATGTAATCTGGTAGGATATTCAGATTTCACTAGATGCAAATCTGAGAGGAAAAGTACAAGTGTTACTTGTCATATTCGTGGAAATGCCCTAGTCTTTTGGTCCTGTAAAAAGCAAGTTTGTGTTGCTCTAAGTACTTCTGAGACCGAATACATAGCTGCAGGAAGTTGTTGTGCCCAAATATTGTGGCTCAAGCAACAATTGCGAGATTACATATTAGACTTAGGATGCATTCCCCTAAGATGTGATAATACTAGTGCTATTAATCTCACTAAGAATATGATTATGCATTCCTGAACTAAACATATTGATATAAGACATCACTTCCTTAGGGACCATGTCCAAAAGAAGATTATCTCTTAGAATTCGTTGATACACATGAACAACTAGCAAATATCTTTACAAAACCTTTGGCTAAAGAACCTTTTTATAAACTTAGACGGGAATTAGGAATCCTTGATGAAGCATATTTATCTTAACATGTTGATATATACATTATATGTACTTCATTATGTGTATTGCATGCCTATATGTACTTTTATATGTTTTTCAATGCTTATTTTTATTATTTTGGGTAAGTATTCTGTTACCATGGAAGAGTAATCGATTACAAGGCATCGGTGACAAAAATTATTCAAAATCCAGCCAATATAATCAATTATAGGATGAATTAATCGATTAACTGCCCAAATAGACAGTTTGAGTAATCGATTATTCAATTATGGTAATCGGTTATACTCTACACTATTTAAGGCAAAAAACAAATTTTTAAACTTCATATTCTTCATTTTCCCTCCTTCCAACCATGATAACCCCCATAACCTCGAATAACTTCCTCTCTAAACTGTTTTGCTTGATTTTTGTGGTGTTTCATACTACATTTTCACTCATAAACACATTTCTACCATCATTTTTGTGTTTAGAGCTCTAAATAAAATAAAAACCCCAAATCTCAAAATCTTAAAAACCTAAGATTTTCAAAACTCAACAACATGACCTCATCCTCTAGATCCAAGAAGCAAAGAACTAATGTGACTCAAGGAAGGCAACAAAACCCGAATGAAGTCAACACATTGGATTTGACACATCTTTTGGCAAACAAGGATCAACACAAAACCTTTAAGGAGCACTTCATACAACGACCCATTTTTCATCTGAAGTATGGTATGTTAAGTTCTTTTGAGGATAATAATTTCATATTCCCAATCCTTTTTGAACAACAAAAACTCTCTGAATTTTGCAAAATGCATTGTTCTTACTATCTGGAGCATGTATTGGTATTTTACTGTAATCTGAGTTTTAAGAAGAATAAAATTTTCTCTTATGTCAAAGAAGAAGAGATTGGTATAAACTTCAAAACTGTGAGTTCACTTTGCGGTAATATACCATATATAGGAACGATAGTAGAGCCTGACATTCAATGCGACCAGGAAGGGTTCAACAAAATGGATTTCTATTACTCTATGTGTAGATACTCTAAACGGGAAATTGAAATGCGTAAGCAAATGTCGATAGGTGACTCTATGCGAAACTGAAACATTTTGTCTGTCGATAACTTAAACCTATAGGAACATTTGATTCATTACATATTAAGCTACATCGTAGTTCCGAAGATTTCAAACCATTCACAAGTAAATGGTACAAAACTACAACTGATGTACACTATGAAACATAATGTTCCAATTAATTAGACATTAATGATAATGAGATAAATCTGGACCTTTGGAAGTGAGTATGGACCGTTGCCTTTGCTAGAGAATCTAAAATCACACTCGATATTCGTGATAAG
This sequence comes from Lupinus angustifolius, assembly GCF_001865875.1. Classification (NCBI taxonomy): domain Eukaryota; kingdom Viridiplantae; phylum Streptophyta; class Magnoliopsida; order Fabales; family Fabaceae; genus Lupinus; species Lupinus angustifolius. The sequence goes on along the minus strand of NW_017726583.1, from coordinate 2,294 downwards.
ATTGATGTGGTTATAATCCACAAAATGAATTTCTTTTGAGATACCAATGACATGATCTACAAGCATCACGGTGATCAACAGACTACAAATCAAGAAAATCCTTCTGCTGACCCTCCTACTCATCCCATATTTCGTGCTGAATCATCTTCTTCTTACTCCACTCCTACCAATCAAAATGATAATGGACAAGTTGTTCTCGCTTAACAGCTACATCAATACACATATGGATGCTCTCGATACAGTAAATCATCAAGTCCAAGAAGAGCTTAAACACTTATCAAATCGGTTGGACTACATTAACTTGGACTCTCAGAAAGCTGATCCAGATCATCAGGAGTAGTAGTCTAGCAAATATAGGATTTTACTTAAGTATTTCGATGTTGATGTTGTTATTTCAAAACTGCTACTATTTTTACTTTTACTTATGTGTTTGGATATCATTTCAAAATATTTGTGCTATGTGTTCTTTAACTATTTGTTATGTATGAACTCCATTCTCTAAACTGCATTTCAAAAGTTATGTTATGACATGTTAATTATTCTCTGAAATTTGATATTATTCAAAATTCATATCATGCAAAACTATGACCTTGGCTTGTAAATAAGTCAACATATTTTGTTACCTTTTTCTATATATATGTATATTGTGATAGACAAAACTAGCTTTTCTTCTTTTTGATGAAGTCAAAAGGGGGAGAAAAGTTGGAGTTGTATTTTTCTGTCAAATCTTTTCAGACACATACAATAAAACAAAGAGGAGTATACAAGATAGGGGAAGTATATTCGAACATTCAACAAAGTTATATCATACTCAATATGGTGAACCTCAGAAAAATTTAGATCTCCATTTTCAAATGATGTTGGTTTGTCATGTTTGTCATCATCAAAAAGGTGGAGATTGTTAAGAAGATCTTGCTCTTGACCATGATACGTTTTTTTATGAAGACACCAAGATTACAAAAAGAAGAAAAGGAAGAAGACCATGTAGACGTAGAAGATTCAAGCTACAAAATTTTTATAGATTAAGTCTTCATATAAGTACTCTCCTTACACTCACTTTAATATTTAGTAGCAATGCTCAAATAATTCAAAATTATTTTTAAAGAATTTGATATATCTAAAATGCAAAGTTAAATTGATAAGTAATGAGTTACTTGACCTGAGTAACAGGTTACCAGAACTAGGTAACAAGATACCTAAATTGTGAGGCAGTTGGTAACAAGTTACTAGAATTGTGTAACATGTTACATGACTGAGAAAACAGTTACAAAGCAAAACTGACTGATGTAACTGATTAATCAAGTGTATTAATCAATTACCACATTGGACAGAGCATTTGGATAATCGATTACCACATTGTTACAATCGTTACACAGAGTTATTGAAACCAGATTTTCAAATTCAAATGAACAACTTTTATCCAAAGTGAATAGGTTTCATTCCAATCGTGTCTCCTCTTCATGGAAGGATATCTTGGCTGATTGGAAGCCTATTTAAAGGCATTGAGACATCCAAATTAAAATCACACGATCACACACGATATACACAATCATACAAAAACTTTCACAACTTAGTTAACAAAATTCTGCACATTTTGTTAGCAACTTTGTTCCTAAACTTCAGATTTTCTGAAGTTGTTTCCAAAGTGCATTTGTTCTAAACTTTCAAATGATTAAGAGCATAGTATACTAAGTATTTATATTGCGAGATTAAAGATTGCAAGTTATAGAATTATCAAAACTTGTAAAAGCAATCCTACCATTGTTATATTCTTCATCTTGGTTGTAAACTTTTCATCACAAGGGTGTGTTGAGAAGAGGAAAAGAGTTCACTTGAAAATGAAATTTTCAAGGGTAGATAAGTTGTGATTGCGTAAGGTACAAAAGTATCAGGGAGATAAATTGTAATTACAACTCAAATTATCTAGTGGAAAAATATCTTGTGTGACAAGAGTAGTGGATGTAACCTTCGGTGGACAAGAAGGCGAATCAGTATAAAACTCTTTGTGTACTCTCCTTCTACTTATTCTTGTCATTTACTTTTGTTTTACTTGCTTAAGTTCTGCATAAATAATCCGCTGCACATAAACTTTGATAACATAGTAGAAAAATCAGCCACATTCTCTTAACAACTAATTTACCCCACCCTCTTAGTTGGCATCTTAAACTTATAACATATATTTTTTAATCTTGACCATTCGAATAAGATCTAATAATTCATATTAATTGTTCTCATTTCACACAATAATGTATTGTTCTTATGAGAGTCGATCCATATATATATATATATATATA
>NW_017726582.1:0-63231 GCF_001865875.1 Lupinus angustifolius | reverse complement strand
TATATATATATATATATGAGCATAAAATATCTCCTCATACCGGGAGGTAACTTATCTATTTAAATCCATTGATTATTTGACATATGTCTTATTTTTTATTTTACAATATATTTCAAAATGAATTTTTTTAGAGAGAAGTGAAATAAAACACATGTTAAACAATCAATAGATTTAAGAAGATAAGTTATCTCCTGGTATGAGGAAATATTTTATTTCTCTATATATATAAGAATGACTCAAGTGAGAATAATTCACATATAAAAATCGTGAGAAGAATAAATTTGGGCCCTACAACTAATCGTAGGTGATTAGGACTAAAAGTTACTTATTGGTCATGTAATAGTCATATGCATGTGTGAAAAATATATTTCTCCCGACCTTGGCACGACTTTGATGAAGATACCAAGATCACAAAAAAAGGAAGAAGACCATGAAGACGAAAAAGATTCAAACTTCAAGATGTTTATAGATTAAATCTTCATATAAATACTTCTATCCTTACACTCACTTTAATATTTAGTAGCAATGCTCAAACAATTCAAAATCATTTTTAAAGAATTGGATATGTCTAAAATACAAAGTCAAATTGCTAAAGTAATAAATTACTTGACCTGAGTAACAAGTTACCTGAACTGTGAGGTAGTTGGTAACAGGTTATTAGAATTGTGTAATATGTTACATGACTGAGAAAACAGACACAAATCAAAACTGACTAATGTAACCAATTAATCAAGTGTATTAATCGATTACCACCATGGACAGAACATTTAGATAATCAATTACACAAAGCTGTTGAAACCAGATTTTCAAATTCAAATGAACAACTTTCATTCAAAGTGAATAGATTTCATTCCAATCGTATCTCCTCTTCATGGAAGGATATCTTGACTGATTGGAAGCATATTTAAAGGCATTGAGACATCTAAATTAAAAACACATGACCACACATGATATACACAATCACACAAAAACTTTCACAACTTAGTAAACAAAATTCTGCATATTTTGTTAGCAACTTTGTTCCTAAACTTTCAGATTTTCTGAAGTTGCTTCCAAAGTGCATTTGTTCTAAACTTTCAAAAGATTAAGAGCATTTTATACTAAGTACTTATATTGTAACACCGTGAAAATTCGATGTATTTTATTAAGTATTTATTTTAACCAAAATTAATTTTATAAATTAATCGATAATGATTTAGGCTAAGCCGTAGTTGAGTGTTAGTTGTTTTTTGTGAATTCCTATTTTGTGGTAAATTTTCATAATTTTGTGTGAAGGAAAGTTTTTGGACTGCTGTCGGGCCCAAATTCGCCAGAAATTCGGCCCAATAACGTGTTTTTGAGTTCCGTAGCTCAGAATCGAATTCTGATTGTTCCATTGGCTTCGAAATATTATTTCAAGTCAATATAGACATCAATTTTGTCCATGACACATTTCTAAATATTTTTCACTCTGAATTCTGTGCATCGAAGTTCTAACCGTAAACTGAAATCGGAAGATTTTAATATCCATCTGAGTATTAGCCGACAATACTCGGACATGGTTCAATCGTGAATATTTCGCCAAAGAGGTCACTTCACTTTCATGAGTGAACCTTGCTTGTCAAGCAAGCAAAAATACTCATCTTTTACACAAAACCCCTTAAACCTTTCATCTACCCATTGCACCATTTATTCTTTGAAAACCTTTGGTTTGCTCCTTTTTAAATCTGATTCATTGTACTTAAAGGACCCCTCTAGTTAGAAAACCCTTGGCATCGCTCTTCTTTCTTCTTCATTCTGATTTGGATTCTTAAAAAACTCCAAGGTAAGCTTTGATCCCTTTCGTTCTTCATCTCTTCAAATCTAACCGTTATTTGTTTACGAAATTTTAGTATGATGTTTATACGCATGTTACGAAAATTTTCAATCGTAGAAATTTTCTAATAATCTTCCTAACTCTTGTTTTACTTAAGAACTCGAAAAATGAGTTTTCGTGAATTTAGAAATCGTTGTTTTGAAACCATGAAATATTGTTGTTCATGGGGCTGTTTTGGTTTTTGTGTTTAGTTTCTAGGCGTTCGAAGTCAGACAACCTACACATTCACGTAAAGGAGATCAACCACACTACAACCCAAGGTAAGGGAGAATACATCGTAACATAGTGGTGTCCAAATATGACATTTGGATCTGCCAACTACCTCAAAAGTTGGGAGCTATATTTGTTTTTATTTAGAAACTCATACTTAACCAAATGATTGCATTTCTGGATTAAGTACAAATCTTTTCTTAAGTTGTATGCCCTAGGATAGATTAAAATATCAAGTATTTTGGTTATTATCCATGATGGAACACCACTCGAGAAACTAAAACGTGTAGGGATCAAAAACAACATAGATTTTCGATCCAGTGGCCTAAAAGGGCGAGGAAGTAGTCCAAGCTGTTGGACCCCCTTGCTTGGGCGAGGAAGAAACATTAGCTATGGTCCCAAATCATCGCCTAGGCGAGCCAGCCTTGCTTGAGCGAGGGACATATAGGCGTTTCGCCTGTTCTGGGAAATTCTGGTCGCCCGAGCGAGACCCAGAGGGTGATTTTGACTAGTGTTTGGTGGATTTTTTGCTTGAGTGATAGTCCCCTCGCTTGAGCGAGAGCCATGCAGGGAATTGAGTCTGTTTTGATGAAATTATCGCTTGAGTGATAGTCTCTCGCTTAAGCGAGAGACATGCAATGTTTTTTTATTGCTTTTGATTGGTTGATTTCTTAGATAATAACCCTAGCTTAGGTGAGAAGTATATTTAATAATTGGGAGAGATTGTGGCTCGAACGAAGAGCCTGATACCCAAATCAACAAACTTATATTGTTACTTTTGTTCTTGCGCCTTATGCGGGCAAGGATTCCGACGATGATGTCATGGTCGTCTAGGGTAATTCAGCGATGGTTCGTAGTGGTAGGGATGTTAGTCCCATATTAAATGATAACGTAAGATTGGGTCCCACAGGAAGCATTCCTTTAGGAGATGTCATAGGATGGGCCGATCAATATAAAAGAATGATTAAAAGATTTAATCGCATAACTTCGATTAGTGTGCATACTCATTACGAATAACGAAATAGTGGAGAGGAAATTTACGGAGATGAACGATCCCCGCGATATTGAGAGGGATGGCGATGATTCGTCAACAAAGTCTTGAGGGAGAGTCTAGGTGAGACGAGTCCCTTTTATTTCTGGATGAGTTATTTTGTTGGATCGAACAGTTCTCACAGTGTAAACTAGACGATCTGTGACAACCCCTCTTTGCAATCAAGATCAATGAGAGGGATACCCAGAAAGTGTTTGATACGACACCGTCCTGAAATGGACAGTTCTTCGAAACTGATCGATCATATATTCTTGCGAGGAATAATTTTTGGTACGTTCAAATCGACTTGTTATGGGACCTGTACTCTTGGTTATTTCTGAATAGTATATTGGGAGGATATTGGTGTAAGGATGGATGAAATAAGCATAACATTCATACATTGAGAGCGTGATATTGATCCTCATATTCCCAATATATTCTTGCGAGGAATAATTTTTGGTACGTTCAAATCGACTTGTTATGGGACCTGTACTCTTGGTTATTTCTGAATAGTATATTGGGAGGATATTGGTGTAAGGATTGATGAAATAAGCATAACATTCATACATTGAGAGCGTGATATTGATCCTCATATTCCGAGTTATAACATCATTCATCATTATGCATTATGTCTTTGATCTATATTGTGTATATTATGCATGTCTGTGTGGATGTGATATTCTATGTAATTCCATGTTGTCAATGAATAATATTCATTAGATGTCTTACTCCCTTTTCTTATCTTTTCTTTCTACTTGTCTTTGGTTCGCGCTCTCATTCAGATGGATCGTACCACGAAGATTCGGAGCTACCGATTCTCGATGTCCCAGGAGGGGATATAGAGTAGTAACGGACACCGATACACCTACAAATGCCCTTGTGCCTTAGAGCTGAAGATGGTTTGTGATGGCTCTACGATGCGCTTCCCTTCATATCATATGGACTTGGAGGCTTCTTTCACTTTACCAGCTCGGAGATTTGCACCTGTTTCACAATCCATTCAGTCTGTGATTCCTCATGGACCCATTGCTGCGGGACCATCTCCTAGGTGAAGGAGTTGAGATGATGTGCTCAATTCCCCACCATGGAGGAGAGCTGCTCGAGAGACGCTGCCCGATCTTAAGGCATATGCAGGAGTGGGAAATACGTCGCAGGGTTCGTCCAATGACCCGGAAGAGGAGATAGAGGCTGAAGAGGAGGAGTTGGAAGCCGTAGAGGAGGACTGTATGGAGTTTTTCTGTATAGAGGACTTCATTGAGGTGGTGGACCTCTCCTCCGATTCTGAGATGGAAGAGGACCCCAACAAGTGTCCTAGTAGACCCGCTAACACCAGAGCTTGTCACTAGTAGTCATTTCCATTTCTAGTTGCCCTTGAGGTGGGTATCTGTGTAGGATACTTTTGATGCTTTGAATAAATCAGTCTATTGTGTATATTTTCAGTTTGGACAAGGATTTATTCCGCTTTTTTTGTATAAACATTTTCAATTATTTCCATTAAAGAATTATTCCACGATATACTAAGTGGCTTTACATTACCATTAGGTAACGATCGTTGTCTTTTCCGCAAGTTAGGTTACTTAACATGATGTCCTGAAAAGGAATCAAATGTAAATGGAAGAGTTTTACATTACAAAAAAAAAACTTTACCCATTTTTGGGCAATATTGTTGGAGAAATTTTCGGGGTGTTACATATATTGTGAGATTAAGGATTGCAAGTTATAGAATTGTCAAAACTTGTAAAGGCATTCATGTCATTATTATATTCTTCATCTTGGTTGTAAACTTTTCATCACAAGAGTGTGTTGAGAATGAGAAAAGAGTTCACTTGAAAATGGAATTTTCAAGGGTAATTAAATTGTGAGTGTGTAAGGTACAAAAGTATCAGGGAGAGAAATTATAATTACAACTCAAATTATCTAGTGGAAAAGTCTCATATGTGGCAAGAGTAGTGAATGTAACCTTCGATAGACAAGAAGGCGAATCAGTATAAAACTCTATGTGTACTCTTCTTCTACTTATTCTTGTCATTTACTTTTGCTTTACTTGGTTGAATTCTGCATAAATAATCCACTGCACATAAACTTTGATAACATAGTAGAAGAATCATCCATATTCTCCCAACAACTAATTCACCTCCCCTCTTAGTTGGCATCTTAAATTTACAATTGGCACCAGAGCTTATTTTGAGTAATCTATTCTTAAATCTGATCCTGTATTTAAGATTGCCTCAAGATAATTTCTAGGAGAAGGTTCCAACATCAATCACCCTCCAAGTCTTGTTGGAGAATGCTATGACTTCTAGAAAATCAGGATGAGAATCTTTATAGAACCTAAACACCTAGATATTTGAAATGTGATTGAGGAATGACCTTATAGACCCTTCACCATTGTTAATGGTGTAAGGGAAGTAAAGCCAAAATCTGCGTGGAATGATGAAGATAAAAAGAAAATGCAATATGACCATAAAGCCAAAAATATTCTTACTTCGACTCTAGTGGAAAATGAATTTTTTAGAGTGTCAAGTTGTAAATCTTCAAAAAAAATTGGTACACTCTAGAAAGAAATCATGGAAGTAATGAAGTACAAAGGTCCGCAACAAATAGTGAAGCATCAACATCAAAGCAAAAATCTACCGCTCTATATGCAGAAAGAAAGAATGACAAAAAGCTTAGAAGAATAAATGTCATATTAAAAGATAAAAATGATGGTTCAAGTGCAGAACTCAGAATTAAGGAGCAAACACACATTTCCTTGATGGCTTCACACAATTCAAATGACAATTATGAGGTTAGTAACTCTGAACCAAATGATACATTTTCATATAATGAGTTACATAACGTTTTTTGTTAATTGCATAAAAAATTTATTAGATTCTGTAAAGTATGCATTAAATAGAAAAACACTATAGAACTTCTCAAGAGTTAAAATCGAATTCTACAAGAAGATTTGGATGCCTTAAAATCCAAATCAAATGACATGTGCATTGAATGTCCAAAATGTGATACTCTTGAAACTTAAAGTGTTTCACTAAATTAGGAAATGAATATGTTCAAGAAGAGTACTCATAAGTTGGACAATATTTTAATTACTCAAAAACATACCAATGACCGAAGAGGTCTACGCTACACGTAATATCTCTAAATAAAATTTTGATCAAAATTCGTTCTACGAGTCTAAACAAAAGATGCATCAACATCAACTCACATGCTTTTATTGTAAAAATATTGGTCATACTCCTAATTCATGTCATATTAGAAAAGTTGGAATTCCAACTAGCCAATATGTTCTGGTTGAGAAAGATGCTAACCCCGCAAGACGCAAATCACATTGGGTACCTAGAAAATATTTTTAATTTGTTTTGAAAGAGTGCTTGAAAGCCATAATAAAAATGTGTTATCATGATAACGACTATTCAAAACACATAGCACGTGGAGATTCAAAATATTCAGATTATGTAACAAAGGTCTTGTTACCTATGCAGAGAACATCAAAAGAAAATTTTTTGGTATAGGTAACATTGTTATTATATTTATTTTATCTAAATGCGTGGTACGATCGTCTAACAAACTTTTTAACTGATAAAGATTTTTCCAAAGAAAAGGTCAACACTACATTATTCATTAAGAAAATAAATCATCATACTTTACTTGTTCAAATTTATATCGATGATATTATTTTCGGTTCTACTAATGATCTTCTATGTAGTGAGTTTGGTAAGATGATGCAAGAGGCGTTTGAGATGTCAATGATTGGAAATTTGAACTACTTTCTTGGACTACAAATCAAACAACTCAAGGATGACATATTTCTTTGTCAACCTAAATACTGTAGGGATCTGCTGAAACGCTTCGAAACGGATGACTGCAAAGCTATTGTCACTCCTATGGGTTTTGGAACTTACATTAATGTTGGTGAGACTGAAAAATGCGTTGACATATCTAAGTATCAAGATATGATTGGTTCTCTTCTTTACCTTACTGCAAGTAGACCTAATATTATGTTTAGTGTCTGTCTTTATGCATGTTATCAATCAAAGCCTAAAGAGTCATATGTTACTGCCGTAAAGAGGATATAAAATATCTTAAATGCACATTTAATGTAGGACTATGGTATCCTAAAGGAAGTATATGTAATCTGGTAGGATATTCAGATTTCACTAGATGCAAATCTGAGAGGAAAAGTACAAGTGTTACTTGTCATATTCGTGGAAATGCCCTAGTCTTTTGGTCCTGTAAAAAGCAAGTTTGTGTTGCTCTAAGTACTTCTGAGACCGAATACATAGCTGCAGGAAGTTGTTGTGCCCAAATATTGTGGCTCAAGCAACAATTGCGAGATTACATATTAGACTTAGGATGCATTCCCCTAAGATGTGATAATACTAGTGCTATTAATCTCACTAAGAATATGATTATGCATTCCTGAACTAAACATATTGATATAAGACATCACTTCCTTAGGGACCATGTCCAAAAGAAGATTATCTCTTAGAATTCGTTGATACACATGAACAACTAGCAAATATCTTTACAAAACCTTTGGCTAAAGAACCTTTTTATAAACTTAGACGGGAATTAGGAATCCTTGATGAAGCATATTTATCTTAACATGTTGATATATACATTATATGTACTTCATTATGTGTATTGCATGCCTATATGTACTTTTATATGTTTTTCAATGCTTATTTTTATTATTTTGGGTAAGTATTCTGTTACCATGGAAGAGTAATCGATTACAAGGCATCGGTGACAAAAATTATTCAAAATCCAGCCAATATAATCAATTATAGGATGAATTAATCGATTAACTGCCCAAATAGACAGTTTGAGTAATCGATTATTCAATTATGGTAATCGGTTATACTCTACACTATTTAAGGCAAAAAACAAATTTTTAAACTTCATATTCTTCATTTTCCCTCCTTCCAACCATGATAACCCCCATAACCTCGAATAACTTCCTCTCTAAACTGTTTTGCTTGATTTTTGTGGTGTTTCATACTACATTTTCACTCATAAACACATTTCTACCATCATTTTTGTGTTTAGAGCTCTAAATAAAATAAAAACCCCAAATCTCAAAATCTTAAAAACCTAAGATTTTCAAAACTCAACAACATGACCTCATCCTCTAGATCCAAGAAGCAAAGAACTAATGTGACTCAAGGAAGGCAACAAAACCCGAATGAAGTCAACACATTGGATTTGACACATCTTTTGGCAAACAAGGATCAACACAAAACCTTTAAGGAGCACTTCATACAACGACCCATTTTTCATCTGAAGTATGGTATGTTAAGTTCTTTTGAGGATAATAATTTCATATTCCCAATCCTTTTTGAACAACAAAAACTCTCTGAATTTTGCAAAATGCATTGTTCTTACTATCTGGAGCATGTATTGGTATTTTACTGTAATCTGAGTTTTAAGAAGAATAAAATTTTCTCTTATGTCAAAGAAGAAGAGATTGGTATAAACTTCAAAACTGTGAGTTCACTTTGCGGTAATATACCATATATAGGAACGATAGTAGAGCCTGACATTCAATGCGACCAGGAAGGGTTCAACAAAATGGATTTCTATTACTCTATGTGTAGATACTCTAAACGGGAAATTGAAATGCGTAAGCAAATGTCGATAGGTGACTCTATGCGAAACTGAAACATTTTGTCTGTCGATAACTTAAACCTATAGGAACATTTGATTCATTACATATTAAGCTACATCGTAGTTCCGAAGATTTCAAACCATTCACAAGTAAATGGTACAAAACTACAACTGATGTACACTATGAAACATAATGTTCCAATTAATTAGACATTAATGATAATGAGATAAATCTGGACCTTTGGAAGTGAGTATGGACCGTTGCCTTTGCTAGAGAATCTAAAATCACACTCGATATTCGTGATAAGATTGATGTGGTTATAATCCACAAAATGAATTTCTTTTGAGATACCAATGACATGATCTACAAGCATCACGGTGATCAACAGACTACAAATCAAGAAAATCCTTCTGCTGACCCTCCTACTCATCCCATATTTCGTGCTGAATCATCTTCTTCTTACTCCACTCCTACCAATCAAAATGATAATGGACAAGTTGTTCTCGCTTAACAGCTACATCAATACACATATGGATGCTCTCGATACAGTAAATCATCAAGTCCAAGAAGAGCTTAAACACTTATCAAATCGGTTGGACTACATTAACTTGGACTCTCAGAAAGCTGATCCAGATCATCAGGAGTAGTAGTCTAGCAAATATAGGATTTTACTTAAGTATTTCGATGTTGATGTTGTTATTTCAAAACTGCTACTATTTTTACTTTTACTTATGTGTTTGGATATCATTTCAAAATATTTGTGCTATGTGTTCTTTAACTATTTGTTATGTATGAACTCCATTCTCTAAACTGCATTTCAAAAGTTATGTTATGACATGTTAATTATTCTCTGAAATTTGATATTATTCAAAATTCATATCATGCAAAACTATGACCTTGGCTTGTAAATAAGTCAACATATTTTGTTACCTTTTTCTATATATATGTATATTGTGATAGACAAAACTAGCTTTTCTTCTTTTTGATGAAGTCAAAAGGGGGAGAAAAGTTGGAGTTGTATTTTTCTGTCAAATCTTTTCAGACACATACAATAAAACAAAGAGGAGTATACAAGATAGGGGAAGTATATTCGAACATTCAACAAAGTTATATCATACTCAATATGGTGAACCTCAGAAAAATTTAGATCTCCATTTTCAAATGATGTTGGTTTGTCATGTTTGTCATCATCAAAAAGGTGGAGATTGTTAAGAAGATCTTGCTCTTGACCATGATACGTTTTTTTATGAAGACACCAAGATTACAAAAAGAAGAAAAGGAAGAAGACCATGTAGACGTAGAAGATTCAAGCTACAAAATTTTTATAGATTAAGTCTTCATATAAGTACTCTCCTTACACTCACTTTAATATTTAGTAGCAATGCTCAAATAATTCAAAATTATTTTTAAAGAATTTGATATATCTAAAATGCAAAGTTAAATTGATAAGTAATGAGTTACTTGACCTGAGTAACAGGTTACCAGAACTAGGTAACAAGATACCTAAATTGTGAGGCAGTTGGTAACAAGTTACTAGAATTGTGTAACATGTTACATGACTGAGAAAACAGTTACAAAGCAAAACTGACTGATGTAACTGATTAATCAAGTGTATTAATCAATTACCACATTGGACAGAGCATTTGGATAATCGATTACCACATTGTTACAATCGTTACACAGAGTTATTGAAACCAGATTTTCAAATTCAAATGAACAACTTTTATCCAAAGTGAATAGGTTTCATTCCAATCGTGTCTCCTCTTCATGGAAGGATATCTTGGCTGATTGGAAGCCTATTTAAAGGCATTGAGACATCCAAATTAAAATCACACGATCACACACGATATACACAATCATACAAAAACTTTCACAACTTAGTTAACAAAATTCTGCACATTTTGTTAGCAACTTTGTTCCTAAACTTCAGATTTTCTGAAGTTGTTTCCAAAGTGCATTTGTTCTAAACTTTCAAATGATTAAGAGCATAGTATACTAAGTATTTATATTGCGAGATTAAAGATTGCAAGTTATAGAATTATCAAAACTTGTAAAAGCAATCCTACCATTGTTATATTCTTCATCTTGGTTGTAAACTTTTCATCACAAGGGTGTGTTGAGAAGAGGAAAAGAGTTCACTTGAAAATGAAATTTTCAAGGGTAGATAAGTTGTGATTGCGTAAGGTACAAAAGTATCAGGGAGATAAATTGTAATTACAACTCAAATTATCTAGTGGAAAAATATCTTGTGTGACAAGAGTAGTGGATGTAACCTTCGGTGGACAAGAAGGCGAATCAGTATAAAACTCTTTGTGTACTCTCCTTCTACTTATTCTTGTCATTTACTTTTGTTTTACTTGCTTAAGTTCTGCATAAATAATCCGCTGCACATAAACTTTGATAACATAGTAGAAAAATCAGCCACATTCTCTTAACAACTAATTTACCCCACCCTCTTAGTTGGCATCTTAAACTTATAACATATATTTTTTAATCTTGACCATTCGAATAAGATCTAATAATTCATATTAATTGTTCTCATTTCACACAATGCTCCCCCTTTCATTTGGAGTTATGTGCCTTAAATGTTTTAAACAGAAAATACATTCTCCCAACTTTTCTCCCCATTTTGACTTCATCAAAAAATAGAAAAACCAAGGGTTTTCCAGCACAATATATATAGTATACATGCAATAGGATATATATATATATATATATATATATATATATATATATAACATATATATTAATATAAGGTGAGCTTCGACGCAACTATGAGATTGTTTGTCTTACAATCTAAAGCTCATAGGTTCAAATCATAAAAATAACATTTTCTTCACTTGCGAGGACATATACATCTACCATCTTCGGATCCCATTAGGCTGGAGAACTTCAAGTGGGATATCCTACTAGTGGATATGTTACATGGATCAAATGATACCATAATATTCTATCATAAATCATGTTCATTGACAAAACATTGATATCTAAGTCTTTCTTAATCATTTTGCCTATGATTTTTCTTGGTCTACCTTTTTCTCTAGGAATTAGATCATCCTCTAGTTGACCTATTATCTTTACGAAGGGCTTTTATCAGTCTCATGTACACATGTTCAAACCATATAAGAGTTTATTCTACCATATTTTCTTGCCTATCATTGGTGAACAACAATGAACTAATGAAGGCAGGAGAATGACCAAAATCAATAAAAAATATTGGTGGAACATGTTCGAGAACATTTAGGCAGGAGAATGACCAAAATCAAACTAAATTTTGGTCACTTGTTTTCTAAAAAATATTATTAATTAAATTTCATAATTTTTATTAACTTTTGAATTTGATATTTTTAATTAAAATTTAATTTCAGAACAATATTATAAATCAGCACACATTAATTTATAATCTATTAACTATATAACAAAAAAGGTCATATTTGTCACATGTCAACTTCTCATTCATTTTTCCTTCCAAAATGGGTTACCTCCTTCATGTGTATATTCTCACACTATATATTTACTTTTCTTATTATATTAATATTAAATTCATTATTGCATTTCTTAATAATTTCAAAACAAAAAACATGGCAGTGAACCTCTGGCTACACGTCACACTAAATCTATTTACTATGTAATAATAATAATAATAAAAAAAGCTCATTATGATGAAAATCTATAGTATGTAATGTATTAGGTTGTTGACAATGATGAAAAAATAATTATTGCATCACTCAAACCTTTTAAAGTTTTAATTAACACAATAATGAGAGAGTTGATGAATACTATTTTATACTCTTATTAATGATAAATACTAAAATTTAGAAGAAAAAATATATTGTACCTTAATAGCCTATTATTTTCCTTTTACAATTTTAATTACAGGAGAAGTGATGAATATCATTCTATATTCTTATTAATGATAAATATCTAAAAATATATCATCATCCAGCTAACTATTCGACCAATTAATAATTTTATTTTCAAATATTATGATCTCACTTTTAGTAACAAAACCTTAATATAATCTTTCAACCTTCCCTTATGTAGTTATTTAATTTAAATTGAAAAAACTATACATATTCACTTTATTTAATATTTGTATTAATCTATCTATTATACTTAACGTTTACTACTACTCTAAAAATTACTGTATTTTCCATCTCATCAAAGTTTTATGATACTTTTCTCACTGTATTTTAATATCACATTTCAATTTTTTTGGATTTTAATTTTTCCCATATTATAAATGAAAAAATCAATTTCGAAATTGAAAAAAATCATTTAATTTTCTACAACTTTAAAATATTTATTTTAAAAAAGTCATATAGTATCATGTTTCGATTTCCTATTTTCATTAGAAAATTCAAATTCGAAATTGTCATATATTTTCCTTATGTGCTTGAACAGACCAATACAAGAGTAACATGTGTTCTTAACAATGCAAATATACGGGTAACATGTATGTTTTAACTACACAAATATACGGATAACATGTGTGTTTAAAATTAAATATACAGGTAATATGTGTGTTTTTAATTATATGAACACACAAATAATATAAATATTTTTAATCAGGTGAATACACATATAGTATGTTTTCTTAATAATGAGGCAAAAAATACCGGCCGTACTAATGTACCGGTGACTTGCTAGTTTAAAATTAAAAAGAAAGAACGTTGACATAATGATACATTGGTTCCCTCATAATTAGTAAATTATAAATCCTCTAAATGACCTAATTGCTTGTATATGTAGTTATGTCTATCGATTATATTCATTATATATGCATTTCACCGCAGGTGTTTAACAATGACATCAAGGGAATTATAAGTTGATTAACAAATTCCTTTGACAAAGGTAAGTTAAGAGCTCTGTTTGATTAGAAATAATTTTAAAAAAAATTCATTCTGATAATCCTAATTTGATAAATCAGATAAAGGGACTTGTGTGAGTGGAAGGCAAACAAATCTTCTCACTTATTACTAGATTTTATTTATTAAAAAATTTAAATAAATGATATGATAATTGTATATAAATTTAAAAAAATTATATTAATAATAGATAAATATTATATTTTTATTAGATTAGTAAACTAATTTTAATCTAATGTTTTCCAAATAGAGGCACCATGATTGTATCAAATTGTGCACAAATAACATATTAATGAATGAAAATAAGAAAAATAATGAATATTTAAAAAATTTAATTATGAAGTATTGTTTGACTTCATACGAGAGGACAACACAAATCCCTTTTCACTAATTGCAACCATAATATTTCCTTTGTGGTGATTTTTGTAAATATTTAATTTATATATATTGATAGTGTAAGTGTTTTTTACACTTTTAGTAAATCTCTACAATTCATATATTAATTATTATTGTTGATTATCAAACAAAAGTAATACAAATCAATGGTTGATGATGTGTTAATAGTATAAAACAGTTTTACACTAATGGTGCATAGATTTTAAACTCTTTCAACAATTACTTAATCCACAATTGTCTTCATATGGAATCGTAGTAATATGACCACACTAAGATGCAATACAAAAGAGCCGAATTTAGGAATGTCAACCGGGCGGATCAGGGTCGGGTTTGCACATATCCAAACCTGAATCTGAAATTCAAAACCCGAACCCAAACTCAACAGGGTTGAAAATAAAAATATCATACCTAAACCCGAAAAAAACCCGAGAATGATAAAGTATTAAGAAAAAATGTGATATTATTTTCGTGTAATTTTTCTCTAACATTTCTATTTTCTCTTGTATTATTTTATTTATTTTATGTTTGAAGATCCAACAATGTAAAGTAAAATTAAAATTTAAAAACAATTAGCAAATGCTAGAAATTTCAATTTTAGATTGAATTACCTTACTTCGAGACGAGTTCGGGTTAGAGTCTTTGCTATATCAAACCCGAACCCAAAATTTAAACCCGTGTAAAACCCAAACCCAAAATCACATCAGGTTCGAGTTTGGTTCGAGGAGGTATTCATGGGTTCGGTTTTTTTAACACTTAGACTATATCAAATCAGAAATATTTTTAATCACAATAAATTTCAGACAAATTAAAACACAAGTACTTAAGAGTCTTCAATGATTTTTCTTGATAAAGTAACACTTCAGAGTTGAGACAAGTAAAACGGAAAAAGAGTGAAGTGAGAGGTTGGGGAAGTGTGATGGACGGTGGTGCTCACTACAACCCTCGCTCCGTCGAAGCCGTTTTCCGGGACTTCAACGGCCGCAGGTCCGCCATCATCAAAGCCCTCACTACTGGTTTCCCTCTCTCTTTTTTCTTTAAACTTTCCATTTTCTCCAAAATTATCCTCTTTCATTGTTTTCAATTACAATGCGTTTATGTTTATCAAGAAAGCGCTGGCTTAGTAGTATAAGGCTCGGCTAGATCATCAGAATGACTACAAGGTTAAGTTGTATTCCTGGGAGCTGTACTTATTAGGAGAGGGTATCATGCACCCCAATGTGTATTAGTTCCTTACCCATAGGGTGAGGATACCTTTGTAGTACCGTTGGGTTTTCCGACAAATGGAAATAATTACTGACACAATTGAAGGCGCGATACAATTTTTAGAGTTCTGAAACTGCCATATTGTTCACTTTTTGGGGTACATTGTAACAATTAATTAATTTATTTTTTGCAGATGTCGTGGAATTTTATCAGCAGTGTGATCCAGGTTAGGGTTTATGGCTTTGTTCTCTTTTTCGTATTTTTTTTTCATTCTTCTTTGCTATTGACTATGAGGTCACTCTCTTCGCTTGCGGGATAAGACTGCATATATCTACTTTCCATAGGTATATGCCTCCCCTTTTTTGTTATTAACTATGGGAATATTTGTGGCTTTACACTAATGTGAGTGATGTTCTTGAGATTTAGCTCAGTTGTTAGAGTTGCGAGATATAAGTGTGAGGATCCGGGTTCGAATCCCAACAAGGGTGCTCTCCCTTAAAAAAAAGTAAAAAAAATTGTTTGGATATACAAATAAAAAACACATACTAGGGTGAGTGATTTTTCACTTACAATCAAACCTTAGTGTTGATCTTATTTTCATCCATTAGTAACAGTGATTTTAACTTTAATAAAGTGTGTTTGGGTGAGAGTTTTCAAAACATGGTTTTGAATAAATTGAATTTGTAAAATTGAGTTTTAAGGGAAGCCAACGCAATCTATGTTTGGATATTTTTGTTCTAAAATCAATTTTGTAGGAAAGTTCAGTATGAATGTTTCAACCCAACACAAAAGCTACATTTCGTCACTTCGAGGTTTTGATGCAAAATCGATTTTAAGATAGAATTGACAAACATGTTGACATGGATTTTAAGATAGAATTGTGCTTTTGCGTGCTGCAAGTTCTTCTCTCTGTTTAAGATAGCTGCAAGGAATGTATTCTTTGGAAGTTGTAAAATGAGCAATAGGATTCTGGTTTCATTACTGATACTGTTTGGTGTTTTCATGAGGTGTGATTGTGATATTAGTTAAGTAAATGTTGTATGAATATTTGTAATAAATAAGTATACAAATATTTGTAATAAATAAGTGCACAAATACTTGTAGATCATATAAATCTCATCCCTTTCTTTGGTTTTATATTTATCATCCTTGCTTCTGTTCCCAACTAAAAGGTCATTCCTGTTGAAAGCACAACATTTTTAACCTTCTTTTCTTTTCTCATCATTTTTTAAGAAAAAACTGAACTTTCCATTATGATTTTATTTTGATGAATTAGTAAGTTGATAAATAATCTACATGTGATCTCAAATGCTGCACATGTTTCCACCTGTGTTGAACTTCCCTTTAAATATATGGTAAAATTACTTCTTAATGTAGAGCTCACACGTATTGTATATTTAAATGTTGCTTGTAATCTTTAGGGTGTTTTCTTCATGTGTCTATATTTAAATTATTTTTAAGGTGAAGCTTTACATTCCTTATCTTCTGTTTTATGTTCTTGCTTCCTTTGTTTAATCAAAGATATGATCTATAATTTTGGCACCATTGTTAATATATCTTGTCACATCAACATACTTTGGCTTAGTAATTAGTATATATAGGCTTCTGTCAAGTCCTCTGTTCTATGAAATCCAATGGTATTGATTCAGTTGGTATTGGTTACTCGGTTTTATTCATCTAATTTAGATATATGCCAGACTATTAATCAATTTTATATTGGTGAATGAAGCTTTTAGTTTACTTGTATGACTTTTGGACAATGAAAAATTGGTAGATATGGATTTTGTAGTTTTCTATTTTGAATCAGTATGACCACTACCCTTGAATCTGTTATATTATTGCTTTTAATAGCTGAAGCAGCTATGTATATTGTTTGATGTTTTTACGTGCTTATTTAGAAGCTTCATTTTCTCAGTAATTGTACAATTGAAATTGGATGTTGAGTTTCTATTCATTGCATTATATGATTGTATTGGGTGATTATTTTGTGCATGTGGCTCCAAATTTGAAATTGCAATCCTGTGTTTTATTTGATCAAACAAGATTGTCGATTTTTGTTTTTCTCTTTCCTATGCCATATTCTTTTAATCTGTTGTAGATGATAAGCAGAAGAAATAACATTAATGGAAATGAACTAAATTGTTAAAAGATGTTGATGCTTTATTTATTTATTTATTTATCTCCTGTACATCAGAAAAGGAGAATCTTTGTCTGTATGGGTTCCCCACTGAAAAATGGGAAGTTAATTTACCTGCTGAAGAAGTTCCTCCCGAACTTCCCGAGCCTGCATTGGGCATAAACTTCGCTAGGGATGGGATGCAACAAAAGGACTGGCTTTCTTTGGTTGCTGTTCACAGTGATGCATGGCTACTTTCAGTGGCTTTCTACTTTGGGGCAAGATTTGGTTTTGATAGTGCTGACCGGTATAATTCTTTGCTCCAATCATTTGTTATGTTCTTCTCCAAGCAATCATTTTCTGAGTTGGATGAGAACATGTTTTGGATGCATGCCATTTTCTTTTACTTTGGAGCTCATGTTTCTGATGTGGCAATGTTGATTTCATTTAGTTTGCTTGTGTAGTGTTTTCCATAGAGCTTTAGTTAATTTGAAAACATTACAACTGTGATTATAATGTAATAAAATATGTAGGAATTCCTTGCTTAAATTTTCATACGACAAACAATTTTTGGAGCTGAAGACTTGTCTTTTGTTAATTTGCTAGGCATAAGTTATGATACCTATATAAGTAAATTTTATGGGGAAAAGATTTTCAATCAACACAAACTGTCATGAGAATGAGACTAACATGATCCGTCTAGCACTCTTAGGATAGAGCATTTTCTTTTTGCTATGCAAAAGGAAAAGCAAAGATGAGAAACACATAAGCAACGGACTTTACTTATGCCTTTCTCTTTTTTTCTTACTTTAATTGCAGTGGATCAGAGTGTCTTTTACTTCCGAACCATTTCATTTGTAGTTATCTTTACTGATAACTTTCTTGTTAGTCATATATACCTATCAGGAAGGAATGACCTTGTATCGAGAATTTACATTTAAGCTTCCAAGCTCCTCTCTTTATAGAAAAACTGGGGGTTTGACCCTTTGGGATGGGTTTGCATGACGAGATGTTAGCTATAAAATTTCCATCAAGATTGGGGTTTCATATTTTTAGATATGGTTAGCTTTTAAAAATTTCCTAGCCGATTTTTTGGGTTTGTTTCTTGGTTTCTAGACAGTGTTAGTAACTATTTGAATGGAATACAGAACTTATGTGTTGATATATGTCAAATAATTAGCAAGATGTAAAACAAAAGTAGTTCATTCAATGCAAAAGATGGACTGCGGCATCCGGAAATGGCTCATCTAAACTGAGCAAATATATAAAGTGAACATGTAAGGTTGTATCTGTAGATACACCCTTATTTATTTGCTCACGTTAGAGGAGTTATTTCTGTAGCATCAGGCATGTATATTGGGTTATTTTTACTTGTGATCTATATCCTGTCTGTTATAAAATGTGATTCTTTGTGCAGGAAACGCCTATTCACTATGATTAATGATCTGCCAACAATATATGAGGTTCTGACTGGAAATGCAAAGAAACAGTCAAAGGAAAACTCACCAGTTTCAAACCACACCAGCAACAAATCAAAGTCCGGTTCTAAAGGGGTAAAAAAAATCTGCTTACCTCCACTATTCCTTGAATATTTTATTTTATCTCGTGTTTTTTCTAATTGTTTATTAGTGTTGTAATTGTACTACATGTTTTGACTTGAACAAAACATCGACACTAGCTTCTAACTGTTCTGGATCCATGTATGTGACATGGATAGAAGCAGGAAACATCTTTCTTATAATACATAATAAAGTTGGTATGCCATATTTTTATTTACTTATTTATTTCCTTCCTAATATACTATTTCCACTTCATTGTTTTGTTATTGGACCAAAATAGCGAGGATCTGAGTCAAGGAAGTATACGAAGCAAGCAAAGGACGAGGATGAGGACGAGGAGGAGGAGAGATTGGTAGAAGATGAAGACGAGGGACATTGTGGTGCATGCGGCGAGATTTATGCATCTGAAACTGTTGAGTCTGGTTTCATTACTGATACTGTTTGGTGTTTTCATGAGGTGTGATTGTGATATTAGTTAAGTAAATGTTGTATGAATATTTGTAATAAATAAGTATACAAATATTTGTAATAAATAAGTGCACAAATACTTGTAGATCATATAAATCTCATCCCTTTCTTTGGTTTTATATTTATCATCCTTGCTTCTGTTCCCAACTAAAAGGTCATTCCTGTTGAAAGCACAACATTTTTAACCTTCTTTTCTTTTCTCATCATTTTTTAAGAAAAAACTGAACTTTCCATTATGATTTTATTTTGATGAATTAGTAAGTTGATAAATAATCTACATGTGATCTCAAATGCTGCACATGTTTCCACCTGTGTTGAACTTCCCTTTAAATATATGGTAAAATTACTTCTTAATGTAGAGCTCACACGTATTGTATATTTAAATGTTGCTTGTAATCTTTAGGGTGTTTTCTTCATGTGTCTATATTTAAATTATTTTTAAGGTGAAGCTTTACATTCCTTATCTTCTGTTTTATGTTCTTGCTTCCTTTGTTTAATCAAAGATATGATCTATAATTTTGGCACCATTGTTAATATATCTTGTCACATCAACATACTTTGGCTTAGTAATTAGTATATATAGGCTTCTGTCAAGTCCTCTGTTCTATGAAATCCAATGGTATTGATTCAGTTGGTATTGGTTACTCGGTTTTATTCATCTAATTTAGATATATGCCAGACTATTAATCAATTTTATATTGGTGAATGAAGCTTTTAGTTTACTTGTATGACTTTTGGACAATGAAAAATTGGTAGATATGGATTTTGTAGTTTTCTATTTTGAATCAGTATGACCACTACCCTTGAATCTGTTATATTATTGCTTTTAATAGCTGAAGCAGCTATGTATATTGTTTGATGTTTTTACGTGCTTATTTAGAAGCTTCATTTTCTCAGTAATTGTACAATTGAAATTGGATGTTGAGTTTCTATTCATTGCATTATATGATTGTATTGGGTGATTATTTTGTGCATGTGGCTCCAAATTTGAAATTGCAATCCTGTGTTTTATTTGATCAAACAAGATTGTCGATTTTTGTTTTTCTCTTTCCTATGCCATATTCTTTTAATCTGTTGTAGATGATAAGCAGAAGAAATAACATTAATGGAAATGAACTAAATTGTTAAAAGATGTTGATGCTTTATTTATTTATTTATTTATCTCCTGTACATCAGAAAAGGAGAATCTTTGTCTGTATGGGTTCCCCACTGAAAAATGGGAAGTTAATTTACCTGCTGAAGAAGTTCCTCCCGAACTTCCCGAGCCTGCATTGGGCATAAACTTCGCTAGGGATGGGATGCAACAAAAGGACTGGCTTTCTTTGGTTGCTGTTCACAGTGATGCATGGCTACTTTCAGTGGCTTTCTACTTTGGGGCAAGATTTGGTTTTGATAGTGCTGACCGGTATAATTCTTTGCTCCAATCATTTGTTATGTTCTTCTCCAAGCAATCATTTTCTGAGTTGGATGAGAACATGTTTTGGATGCATGCCATTTTCTTTTACTTTGGAGCTCATGTTTCTGATGTGGCAATGTTGATTTCATTTAGTTTGCTTGTGTAGTGTTTTCCATAGAGCTTTAGTTAATTTGAAAACATTACAACTGTGATTATAATGTAATAAAATATGTAGGAATTCCTTGCTTAAATTTTCATACGACAAACAATTTTTGGAGCTGAAGACTTGTCTTTTGTTAATTTGCTAGGCATAAGTTATGATACCTATATAAGTAAATTTTATGGGGAAAAGATTTTCAATCAACACAAACTGTCATGAGAATGAGACTAACATGATCCGTCTAGCACTCTTAGGATAGAGCATTTTCTTTTTGCTATGCAAAAGGAAAAGCAAAGATGAGAAACACATAAGCAACGGACTTTACTTATGCCTTTCTCTTTTTTTCTTACTTTAATTGCAGTGGATCAGAGTGTCTTTTACTTCCGAACCATTTCATTTGTAGTTATCTTTACTGATAACTTTCTTGTTAGTCATATATACCTATCAGGAAGGAATGACCTTGTATCGAGAATTTACATTTAAGCTTCCAAGCTCCTCTCTTTATAGAAAAACTGGGGGTTTGACCCTTTGGGATGGGTTTGCATGACGAGATGTTAGCTATAAAATTTCCATCAAGATTGGGGTTTCATATTTTTAGATATGGTTAGCTTTTAAAAATTTCCTAGCCGATTTTTTGGGTTTGTTTCTTGGTTTCTAGACAGTGTTAGTAACTATTTGAATGGAATACAGAACTTATGTGTTGATATATGTCAAATAATTAGCAAGATGTAAAACAAAAGTAGTTCATTCAATGCAAAAGATGGACTGCGGCATCCGGAAATGGCTCATCTAAACTGAGCAAATATATAAAGTGAACATGTAAGGTTGTATCTGTAGATACACCCTTATTTATTTGCTCACGTTAGAGGAGTTATTTCTGTAGCATCAGGCATGTATATTGGGTTATTTTTACTTGTGATCTATATCCTGTCTGTTATAAAATGTGATTCTTTGTGCAGGAAACGCCTATTCACTATGATTAATGATCTGCCAACAATATATGAGGTTCTGACTGGAAATGCAAAGAAACAGTCAAAGGAAAACTCACCAGTTTCAAACCACACCAGCAACAAATCAAAGTCCGGTTCTAAAGGGGTAAAAAAAATCTGCTTACCTCCACTATTCCTTGAATATTTTATTTTATCTCGTGTTTTTTCTAATTGTTTATTAGTGTTGTAATTGTACTACATGTTTTGACTTGAACAAAACATCGACACTAGCTTCTAACTGTTCTGGATCCATGTATGTGACATGGATAGAAGCAGGAAACATCTTTCTTATAATACATAATAAAGTTGGTATGCCATATTTTTATTTACTTATTTATTTCCTTCCTAATATACTATTTCCACTTCATTGTTTTGTTATTGGACCAAAATAGCGAGGATCTGAGTCAAGGAAGTATACGAAGCAAGCAAAGGACGAGGATGAGGACGAGGAGGAGGAGAGATTGGTAGAAGATGAAGACGAGGGACATTGTGGTGCATGCGGCGAGATTTATGCATCTGAAACTGTTGAGTTCTGGATTTGTTGTGACATATGTGAGAAGTGGTTCCATGGTAAATGTGTGAAGATCACTCCTGCCCGGGCCGATCACATCAAACACTATAAGTGCCCTTTATGCAGCGGCAATAAGAGAGCGCGGCCTTGATATCATAAGGACATTGTCGGTTATTTCTCATCCCTCTAACTTCCATGCTGGATTGCTGTCTTGTTAGTTAGTTACTCAGGCTTTCTTTGTTGTGCCATGTTGGTGCAGCATATGTGGTCATCTGAACTTCTTATGTGGATATGATATTTAGCATTTAATAGTTTGTGGGTTGTGAACAAGTCACCAATCTTTTCCCTTTAGTGCATAATTTTATGATCTTAGACTCTTTAGTGCATGATAACATCTATTTTCATTTTTCTTTCATGTTGGCCTCCATGCTGCATTAGATTAATCAGATATATGAACTGCACCCATTCCAGCTTTGAGAAAACGATCCCTGATGGCATAAAGTGCAATTTATGGTCAAAATATTCATTCAGCATTTAAGCACTATATCATATGTAAAATGCATGGTTATGGCTGAACTTATACTATTCATTGCTTGTTGTTTTGGTAGGGAAAATATTTACTGTCCTACTCCCACAAATGTCACTTTTGTTGATTGGTTGAAAAAACAAATGTTTCTCCATTTTGGTATGGGTTACTAGGTGAAAATGTTGTGTTTTTCTGAATCATGGCAACTTCATCCAATGTCAACAATTGATTTATTGTTGTTATTGTAGTATCCTAAATTTGCCCTTCTTGTCATATATAGATTTACTTATGACTATCACAACAAAATAAAAAATGAATGACTTTTGGACAATTTGTGCTTGACGTGTACCACGTGCCTAGACAATTACTCACATCATTGGAGGCTGAATTTCAAAGTTTTTATGGTGCCCCCTAATTTTTTTTTTTTGGTATTTCAAGTGGGAATGAAGAAGTCCTACACTCAGCAAAAATAGATGAGTTAAAAAACATGGAAGTGGATGTATTCATAGATCTAATTACTTAAGGTTTTGGGTCAAAATTGGTATCAAGCTCATTTATATGTTTTTTTCACTTAGCTCATAGAAAAATATTGTAACTCATGGATAAAGATCTCCCAACATTTTTTTAAAATATAATATAATATATGTATTTTATTAGCTTTAGTTTTCAATGAAGTATTTTGTAATAGCATTTGATTTATCCTCTAGAAGTTTTCTTTATTAGTTCTTGAATAGGATTTCATCTTGTCCTCTTTTGCACATTAAATTATATATATATATATGCATGATTATGACAATACATCTTTAGATAATTTGTTGAGGAGCTTAAGGGAAATAACCAGTTAACATATAATGTCTTGAAATGAGAAGTAGCTGGACATTATTACTTTAGATAATGCAAGTGATCTACTATTAAAAGTTGATTATACTTAATCTTTCTTGTTGTGTTTAAGTTAATTCTATTGTCTTTATGAAAGCTCATGTCATGATGTAAAATTGCATTAGTTTAAAAGTTTTGCATCGTTTAGTTTTGGTTAAAAATGCAAATAATTTTTGGTTTTGATTGATTATTATGGTTGTTATGTAAACTTATCAGTGTTTCTTTCGTATAAGTAAAGAATGTAGAATGAGTTCTTTTATTTTCTTTCGTAAAAGTTTTTTTACAACCGAGTTTATTTATTCTTTACTTCTATATTTTTAATTGACTATAAGGATGACATATATAACATACTCAAACATATGCACAAACATGATTTCATCAATTGTGAGAAGTTCATCTCTCTTTATCCAGAAGAAGGGTTCAGGGCAAGCCTCAAAAGCTCTTTATTTGTGTATGGAACATTATGGGTCTCAAAACAAATACTTATATATCCTGACTTAGTTTATAGCATATCAAAGGCCACTGTTTTATTTACTATTTATACCTATATTAAAGGCGACAATATTTTAGTAACTCGATTTTATTTACTATATACCTATATCGAAGGACATGGTTTTAGGCAGATGTGTTAAAATGGGCTATCCAGACGGTTTTGGGTTAAACTGGGTCGGACTAAAAAGTTCGGATACAATTTATACATATGAAATTATAGCACAAACTCATCCTAAACGGGTTGCGGTAGGCTAGCTCGCATAAACTGAAATATATTTATTTAAATTTTAACATATTTAATCTATTTAAAATATATATCATTTGATATTAATGTATAACTTTCTAACACACTTGTTATGTGCAATGTAATCAAACTTATAAATCTAATATCTTCTGTTTGAGTTAAGACATGATTTGAATTCCACGTATATGATTTTTAATGTAACTCATTTATTAAATTTCTCATTTCTATTGGACTCTCATTCCTAACACAATATAATTTGTAACTTCACTTTAATATATAAACTTTTGGACACTATAAAAATATTATCTTTTGTATGCTCTTTATCAAGACTTTCATTGTAAACTATTATATTAAATTTGGTTGTGTAGAGTTCTTTATGATAAACAATTATGTTGTCTTTTATTTTTATTGTAAATGATACTTTTTTATTATGTTATTGTTGTAAAAGTTAAATCTAATTAAATACACAATTAACAAAGGAAAATCGAAATCTATATGGTTTAGTATCTTCTCATTTGATTGATACATTATTTCGTTACTCCGCTTAAAAGGATATTTCCACAAAATAGGAAATTTATTATAATGCTTAACTTTATAACATTATTGTAATTAATAAATATTTATGTTTAGACATTACTCTATTTTTTATTCAAAGTGCATAACACAATACTTATTATCTATTTTGTATTATAAGTTACTTTGTAAATTTTCACCTAATGTTTATTACCAAGCCAAAAGTCCAAAAAGATTAAAAAAACTAGGAAAAATGAATAGCCCGAACCCGCTCGGATAAGCACAGTCCGAGCCTGGTTTTAATATAGTACAGTCGGCCCGTTTTGACACCTCTGATTTTAGGCATTGCTTATAATGACCATGGTTATAAAATTGTAGTCTTTGCTAAAAAAATAAATTGTTTATATTTCAGTTATAAACGCTACGATTTTTATTTATTATTATCTTATGTCAAAAAACCATTGTCTAACCAAAATGCAACCTCTTAGCTAAGACAATGCCTATAGACTACCACCAGTAGAAAACTATTCTTTATGAAAAAGGTAACAATTTTTACAGATTAGACCACTGTTTTGAGATATAGCCATATGTAAAAACACATTATATTTCTTTATATTTTGATGAAGATCTGTCACTGCTTATAGCATCAAAGAAGACCATTTTTTTATCCACAAAACTAACTACCTAATAAAGTAACAATTTATATAGTATGTAATCACCATCCAAATTAATATTAATAAAATGATAGAAACTAATTGGTTTCAACATTACAAAATCAAGATGATGAGACGCATTAACACTTTCTCAAAATGAGAATATAAAAATTACCTTCATTTAATTAATTATTTACCTCTATAAATATTTCGACTTTATGTAATAGTATAAATAATAATGTGGTGATTCTCTTTCATCTTAATGGCATATTACAAATTGTTAGGTGTAGTACATAAAGTAGGATATTATATTATATGTCAAATCATGAATAAGGGGATAAGGTGATCCACGATTGGCAATGGATGATAACTTATTGGATTCAAACTGGTAAATACTTGTTGATTATTTTATGATTTGTTAATATTAGTTTACTTATTTAGTTTAGAATTAATATCTATATATTGATAGTGTAAAAATTTGTATAAAGTCAATGCATTATCACATTTCATTTGGATTATTTTTTTAGAAAAGTCAATAATGATTGAAAATGAATATGAATGGTGTGAACAGTGTAAAAACTCTTATACTGTCAGTATATATCTTTCTCTCTTTAGTTTATTATATAAATATTATATCAATATTCTTTCATAAAATAAAATATCATTTCATTATTCAGTTTTAAATTGGTATTAAAACTACCTTTAATATATATTCAATCATGCAAAACACAAAGATTTATTTGTTTTCATAGTTTAACAACAAAAGTTCCAATAATTGACAAAACCCAACTTGCTCTTTTTTTAATTTTCTATTATCAAGTTGCAAATATAATAGCACAAGTTCTGATGATTTGTTTGTTAAAAGATCTCCAGAAAGATTAAAATGTTAATCGTTCGATTCCTCGAAAACACTTATTGAAAATACTCTTCGTTATACAAAAAAAAAACATTTTATTAATAAAACCTACTAGTATAGAATCAAAGTAAGTCAAATGTGATAAGTACGTTTGATATCTTTAATTCAATAAAATATCCAGTGCACGAGTCTCCCACTTAGTGAGACTTGTGGAGGGTAAATGTACGTAATTTTATTTTCGAAAATGAAGAGATTATTTTCAGAATTTGAACTCATGACTATCTTTAATTCAATAAAATATCCATGAATGGCCATACTATGACACATGCTATATAAGAATTATTAACATACAGACATATACAATTGAGAGAGAGAGATAAACATGAGTAGGAGCCTGAGATATTGTTACAATGAAGTAGCTCCATTTTCTGCATTGGTAATAGTGCAGTTTACTGAAGTTGGTGTCAACATTTTATTCAAGGAAGCTACCAATAAAGGGTTGAGTTACTATGTATTCATCTTCTATTCATTCGCTATCTCAACTCTCATTCTACTTATCCCTTTACCCTTCATATACCTCAGGTGATGTGTATTCTAAATTGTTGTTGTAGTTGTGGTCATGTTGTGTTTATCGCAATTACAGAAAATTACAATTAAGTGTGAGCAGTTGCAGCATAGTTGTTGTGAAGATCGAAGATCAAAAATATTTAACTCTTAGAAGATTATATAAAAATCGAAAAAAGAAAGGTTGATAAGAAAAACAATATTGATTGTCGAATCGGTTCGTCGGTTTATAAAAAAATGATCAACAATTTCTTATGAATGAAACCATAGGCTTTTCATTTATTCATAAGAGTAAACGTCAAATTAAAACTGCCAAATTTGTAATATTACTGTCGCACTTATAGTTGTGGAGTGCAATTTAAAATACGGTTAATCTCATGTATATGATATTTGTCCAAAATCAATTTGTTTCTGCTAACAAATAAACTATTCCTAACAAAAAATTGTGTATGAAATGTTTGTATATGTAGGTCAATTGGGCTTCCTTCATTCAATTTTTCTCTTCTTTGCAAAGTTTTCTCTCTGGGGTTTCTTGTGTAAGTGGTTTGTATGCATTTATAATTTTCATCCTTAATATTATTATCAAAATTATACTATTCTCTATCAGATTTACAAAAGTTATTGAGGTTATTCTCTAGCACCATATACATGTTATTTACTTTTGAGTTCCTGAACTTGAATAACTTTTGTCAATCCTGGATCATAATTGTGTAATTTTGATATTATCAGGGACTAAAGTGTGGGACAAATATAAAGTTGAGGATGAAAGTTGTACTTCACTCTAGTTTTTGCTATTGGATGGATTGAATGTTGAATTTACTAAATCAGAAGGGTTTACCGAGTGAATACCTACTTTGGTCCTTAACAAATTTCAATGTACCAATTTGGTCTCCAAAAAAGTAAAAGTCTAAACTAGTAATCAATGATCGTGAATGTGAGTCAAAATAATTCATGTTAGTAGTCATAAAATAACTAAAAATAACCAATTTGATATTTTTGAAACCATTTTAAGGTTTTCAATTTTTCATGGACCAAATTGGTATCCACAAAAATTTTGAAGAACGAAAATGAATATTTACTCAGAGTTTGATATGAACTCTATTAATAATAAGAGAGTGATGAAACAAAAGTGTTGTCAGCATTAATAATTGATGATAATGAAACTTTATTGAATGACAGATTTTCAGCTCAGCTTTGTGGATATAAAGGGATTGAGTACAGCTCACCATCTCTTGCTTCAGCTGTCAGCAATTTGCTTCCAGCTTTTATCTTCATACTTGCTGTCTTTTTCAGGTACTACTCATTCCTCCATTCACCAACAAGCTATTGATCTAGTGGTTTAAGGTCCCGTTAGATTTCTAGGATGACCAAAATGTCAATGGTTCGGTTCTTGAGAGCAACACTTGTTTGCTGGGAGGGGCAGTCACGCACCTGAAAGGAATTAGTTCCTTACCCAAAAGCTGAGTAAATATTATTGGTAGTACAAAAAAACTTTTAATATAACTAAACCTTGAAACAAGATTGATTGACAAATTTTGGAATGAAATGAAACTAACTGGAATATGAAACATACAAGATCCACTATGATTGAATTTATTAATATTAGAGTTGTTATTTTGTTTTTATGCAGTTATTTATAAAGAAACATATTTGAGTTAGTAGTATTTGTGTAGCAGATTAATGCAAAGATGGAATACTCCAAGTTTTTACAGAAGTAAATTAAGATCAGGTGGAATGGAGCATATAAGAAAGGAACATACTTTAACCGTCCATATATAGTTATATGACCCATATTTATTGTTCTCACGATTTTTATAAGAGAATTATTCTAATATAGAGATGCTCAATTATGATGGATTATGTCCCCCGCATCTGTGTGCATAGAAGGTTGTGCATTAGTTGAGATATCTATGGAATAAGTTATTAAAGATGTCATGGGAAACAATATGAGTGAATGCTGCACTTATCAAAGGTTAGTTTCCACATTACATCCTTGAAAGGACAAGGCTTTTCAAGCACTTAGGAACAATAACAGGAATATGAAACATACTGAATTATTAGTATTAGTATAGTTATGTCTTTTTACATTCTTTCTTTATTAAAAAAAAGAAGCTTTTTTCTCTTTGTGATGAAAAGTTGTTTTGGGATGAAACTGGGATGTTTGAGTAAAGAAAGTGATTAAAGTGAAATTTTTTAAGATAAGCTCCTGTTTCAGCACTAGAATCACAATCAAAAGCTGATTATTCTGGTATCTGATGTTTTTAGACAAGTAACCATAAAACATCAAATATTGTATCCAAACATAAAACTAGTTTCATCATAGCTGATTGTGAAATATATCATTATACATATAATGGACTATTGAACTAATTTTCTTAAGGCTAATGCAAACACAGCCTTAGATAAACATGATAATCTTTTCAGCTTCATTTTGGTACCAACTTTTCCCTTCAGGTTCCTTCTGTTGGAATCTTTATGTTCTTTTAACATGATTATTGGTCCCTATATGAAGGATGGAAAAGGTAAATTTAAGAAGTTCAAGCACTCAGTCAAAAATCATGGGTTCAGTAACATCTATAGCTGGTGCACTTGTAGTTATTTTCTATAAAGGACCTACAATCTTAAATGCTGCATCTCCATCACAACCTCCTTCACTTGATTCTCTACTTGTCTCTTCACAAAGGAATTGGATTCTCGGTGGCTCTCTACTCGCGGTAGCATATATTCTAATGTCAATCTGGTACATTTTGCTGGTAAGTGCACTACAAAAACTATGCAAATATGTACATTGAGCATGTTTAAGATTTAATCAGATTGAGAAACTCCTAGAAACTGAAGTTTTTTTGTAACATTGAACAGACTCATGTTATCAAATTGTATCCATCAGAGTTTATTGTGACCTTCTTATGCAACTTTTGCGCGACTATTATAGCGGTCCCGGTATGTTTTCTAGCTGAAGCAAACTTGGGTGCTTGGAAACTAAAACCTGATATAGCACTGGTGGCTGTCATATACTCAGTAAGCAACTGTGTAATTTCTGCAACAAATATGTCAATGAAGTACTGTGATACAAAAATTATCATCTCATACTACTTTTTACATAATATTATCACACTTGGTTAACAATGAATAAGTCCATAGTTAATCACATGTTTAGAACGGTTAATGGTTTAACAGGTTAACCATTAACAATGAATGTACTTACTGAATGAACAACCTGTTAACCGATCCAATACACGTAAACACGATAAACCACAAACTTATAGATCATTAATCAGGTAAAACTAAGTAGTTTGAGAATATAGAGTTAATTTCAGTAACATGTTAAAAGTGTAATTTTTGCAGGCATTCTTTAGCACAATTATCAGCACTATTATTCAGACATGGAGCCTCCATATGAAAGGTCCTGTATATGTATCAATCTTTAAGCCCTTATCAATTGCCATAGCTGCTGCTATGAGTGTCATATTCCTTGGTGAATCTTTGTATCTAGGAAGGTACGGATTAAAAGTTTCACTTTCTCATGTATTATTGCTAAATTTCCTTGGTTGGACTTTTCCATAGCTACTTGTTTTCTTTCAAACTTTTACAGTGTTGTTGGAGCAGTAATACTCTGTATTGGGTTTTATGCTGTTATATGGGGAAAATCAAAAGAAGAATTGATTGAGGATGATGAGAACTTAACCTTGAGTAACTTGAGATTCCAATCAAATAGTATGGACCCTTTGTTGCAAAGATGAAAGAGGGAAGACATGTAAGTTAAATGATATTATATAAGTATATGGAGTTGTGTAATTCTGGCTATGTGATGATTGGTTAGTTATATAAACTCTGAAAGGAAAGGGAGAATTTGGATTTAGTGGACATAACTTTATAAACTTTGTTAAAATAGTTCGGAATTCGGACATGATTTTTATATTTCAAAATTTAGAAAAAGGATAGCTCAGTGCATGAAGCTCTCATCTAAGAAGTCCGAGGAGTTAGAAGTATGCAGCTTTATCTTTGCAAGTGAAGAGGTTCTAGCAAGTGTTTGAGTCATCAATTAAAAAATTATGAAGTGTTACAACAAGAATTAAATCACATGATAAGAAAATAAATTGCATGTATAAACAGGACAGTCAATGAAGAGGCAACAAGAATAGCATGACATTGATAGTTATCTATAGTTTTCATTGTGGTTTTTTGTTCCTTGTGTTCACATACATGTGATCACAAATTAGTTTCACCATTACTACCAAGATTTTGGTTCTCACATAAAATCCATTGTGGTTTTTTTCTTGCTTTTGATGCAAGCCTTCAAGAAAATTTTCTTAGCAAAAGATACAAGAAAAATATTCAAGTATATTCTGCTTCAACTATAGTTGAACCATTATATTTTGTTAGATTCCATCTTACCAGCTCAGCTACCCTGACCCTATCTTGTAAGCATATGTTCTTGTCTAAATTATTGGATTTTTTAGTACTATCAAGGGTATCCATTTACCTTTTTTGGTAAGGAACTAATCTCTTTCAGGGTTCGTAGCTGCTCATCCCAATAAGTGTCGCTTCCAGGAATCGAACCCTCAACCTTAGGGATCTAATGAGTCTTACACCACTAGACTAACGCCTTGTTGCTAAATTATTGGATTAAAGCAGAAACAATTTTGTTTCCTTTTTCCTTTCAGATCTCCTATCAACGTTGTAGCAAATCCAAAGTGAAGTGTCTTCGTAAATCTAGATAGTAAGTGTATATAGAGATAGATTATAGATTATAATAAAGAACATTATCTATTTCGGCTTAATGAATAAATCAGAACTAAAATAAGAATTTTAAGATGAATGGATTAATGCTGTGTGCATGAAAAAGGTTTTGTTATAGAGATAACACATTAGTGATCATATGATTTTATTTTGGTTGGCTTAAGCACAGTAATTTTTGCTTTGAAATAAAATGACATTTCATATTCTTTCTTCAATTATGACGACAATATTAATTCCAGGTGGTGCTGATGAAAGGAAATGAGAAACTTTCCCCTTCTATTGTATCCCCTCCAAAACTCCCAAACATACCTTAAATGGCTTTTTCAACCTTATCTCTTCACTTTTTCAACTCCATCCCATGTACATTTTATAGTTATAAATTGTTTTGCTTATAATAAAAACTCCACCTGAAACATAATAAATTCAACTTAATAAATCCAACATTCAACATAATAAATTCTTAATAATACTCTCCAAAAACAACCAATTTGTTTGGAAATGTTGCTTTCCCACTCTATTAATACAAATTAGTTATATCATGAAGCACATGATTCTTCATCCATGGATAATATCCAAGATATTTGAGTGTTTATGTCAAAGGAGTTTCACTAACATTATTGCATTGCCTCTTCATCAGTAATCAGACGAGAGAACTTAAAACAAAAGATTAGTAAAGAAGGTTCCAAAGGATTCAGAACTTACTTTCCCAGGTAAAAGGAACAACTCAATTACCTTACGGTCTGTTTGCGAGTTGGATTTTGGAGTGAGAGGAAGGGAAGTAGAAGTCTCATGAGTTATGAAATATACTTGTGAGATGACTCCAAAGTCTCACATTTCCCTTCTCTTCCCTTCCAAAACTCAACTCACAAACGAATTGTTAGGGGAGAATACCTTTGCGTATTAATTTCTCAGGTGAATCATGTCAAGAACATTTCATAACAGTTTACAGGAAGTCCCTTTGAAATGGCATATTAACTTCTAAGAAAGGTGGATGGTGTGAACAACACTTCAGTTTTTCAACTAGATGCCTGATGAAGTCTTCATATCTTGTAAATTCACCCAACCAAGGAGATCCTGAAGTACGAATCAACTAGACAGAAATGGTAAGATCAGGAAAAATGTTAATTTCAAGATAACTAAATAGAAACAAAATAAGAGCAGGACTCACAGACAATGATGACATTTCAGAAAAGTGTCGCTCCTAGGAATCGAACATTTGACCTTTTCGCTTATCTGGGAATCTATCAGAGCCGTACGCCACTAGACCAACGCCTTGTTAGTGACAATGACCACATTTAATTCATAGTTATCAGTTTTTTCCTTGAAAGCCTCCTAAAAAATCTGCAGGAACGCCTGTGTGAAGCATAGTAAACAACTTGAGCTGCATCATGTTCAAGAAATACACCTGCAACATGCAAAATACCAGAAGAAAACCAGGATCGGGGAGGAGGGAGATGAACAAAGAGTAACAAGCCCGGTATCATTTCATCAAATGGAAGCTGATTTTATTAGAAATATAAATGTATGTACAAGAGGACTTGTTCTCTGATTTGTAAGAGCTACAACCAGGATACAATGTTTGCTAACATATAATCACTAGGAATACTAACTTGTACCTAGAACACAAAAAAAAAAGATCTTTACAGATGAAGTCATGAACTTCAGCAAGAGCAAAATCCGAAACAGATGGAGAGGTCTCTCAAAAACAACTTGGAGAGAGTAGCCTTACAAAGAATCTATATAACCTAACTGAGAAAAGGATTAGCCACAAAACCAACCTGTGTTAACTAGTTAATACTTTAAAGAACTTTGTTTCCTTTGTCACTAGTATATAATGAACAATACTATACAGAGAAAGCAGTTTCAGACCATCATATATTCATATTCAAGTCTGAAAGGTCATCCATGGGAATTTGAAGGCCCATACAGTCATTATCTTGTAATCCATCGTCATCAAAATTCAACCATGAACCAAGATCCTGACCTTGGGCATCAAGATCATCAGGTACACCAAGTACATCCATTCCAGGTAGCTGCAGGCCGGACAAATCAATAGTCTCATGGTCATCATCCAATTTACCCGAACCAAACTTATCTTTTTCCTTGGCATTGTTATTAGTAGACATTTCATTAGACTCTGAAACAGAGGACAATAATGGTTTTGATTGCTCTGATAGCTTGCCAAGGAGGCCATTTACAGAAATAGAATTCTGAGTTGCTTTCTGCTTAAGTTTTGATTTGGATTTCCTTTCTCCCTTAGCACTAGATGATGCTGACCTACCGGTTTTGGTAGTACCATTCCTGGATAACACTTCTCTGCTCTGCCCTTTTCCATCTCTGTCCCTGTCACTCCTCTTTCCTTTTGTACAGCTTGATAAAGAACCTCCAATGCCTGATGGGGCAATAGTACCACCAACATCATCAAGCGACAATTCCCTCTTCTTCACCCTGTGTGACCATAGACTTTCCTTCCCATTATTTTTTTCAGATGAATTATTTATAGCAGGATGAATATCTGATGAATTGAGATCATGATTGTCCATATTCTGACTAAATTGTAAAGGACTCTGCTGTGAACCCATGAAAGCTGCAGAAAGGGAAAAAACAAAAATAGAATATCAAAATTTGGCCTGAACACAAAAGAGCAAAAGGACAAACAAGAAGACTTGACAGAACAGATCAGAAAATAAGGGATTCCAATCTCTCTCCGCCAATAAAATACTGACAACTAAGAAAAAATTACACCTCTCTTAGTTGGCAGCTATCTCTCTCAGCCGGCAGTGCTACAGTAGTATATGTGGTCCACAGTATTTTATTGGGTAAGGAGGGAGAGAGGACAGACAAATTAATCCACAAAGAAAATGGGATATACAGTTAGGGCCATATGAAAATGTTGGCTAAAATGGTCATAGATGAGATAGAAAAAACACAAAACAGATCAGAGAACTCATTCACGAAGGTAATGAAGAAGACACCTGTTCGTGCTTCCACAGAAAGAGACGCAGCATATGGTTTTGCAGATTCAGCCTCCAGGCCATCTAATTGCCGAACAATGCTCAGCTGGGAAGAAGCAGCAAGGAACATACCCTTGAATAAAGGCTCATTGAAGCAGCTCATGCCAGTATCTTCAAATTGATGGCATCGTTCCAACGTTCGCCTAACGAATCCCAATGCAGCTTGCTTGGCCACTTTGCTGCTTGAATTTTTTCCACCAGAGGAACTACGACCACAACAAGCCTGCCAATCAACCATTGTCAGTTCACTCTGCCATATGACCTAATTATAGAAGTGCATCTTCTAATATTCTAGCATCTATTAGGCAATGGAGCATTCAACTCTTCCAAAAGAAATATAATTTGTTTGAGACACGATAACAAGACAAAGCATTGATTTTGTTTATTTAAAACGCTAGAATAATTATAGACCAAATATGTCACAAGTCTGAATTAAAAAGCAACAGTAAGACTTGCTTGAGAGTTACTAGTTCATATAGTTAGTGTTATGTTTTCAAACTGGAAACAGTCTCAACTCTTCATAGAAGTTTTGTAGGGCATTACGATCACCTAAATTTATATGTGCATGATACATTCCAGCCTCTGAATTGAAGGCTACACACTACTCTACACAACACAGTCCTGTATACTTTGACGTGTCTCTTTTTTCTACTTCCCACCCTGTAGGCAATCAAACAGACCATGTCCTCATTCTGGATCCATACTACCTATTAGTCTAATATAAAGATTCCCAGCCTTTTCAATAACTATTGTAATACAAGTGCTGGTATCGAGGTTGAATAGTTTATCATCTAAAATTTTATTCCAGAATTCTAAACCAAATTATGTACAAAAAGTAAAAGTGAATTCTAATAAGGTCACCATGTATCTCTGATAAGCCATCACAACAAGTTTGTCTAGTGCACGATGTTCAAAATCCCTGTTCAAAAAAATTGCATACTTCCATTCAGAACAATGACCTACAAAAGGTTAAACTAAGAAAGTAATATAATCAAGGCACAAATGGAAGTGTAATTACCTTTCTTGCAGCTCTTTTGTTACTGAGGCAGATCTCAACAATCTATCTAGTAAGACTTTCTTCTTGGAAATCTATGATATACATGAAAATAAATCATAAGGTATGTAAAATCAATATTAACCTCACTAGGTTTTGAATGATATTGATGAATCATATGTGTATGGTTCTAAACCCGGTCTATATATTTACACCAACTTTGAAAGCAGCATTTAAATATCAATTATGTGAAAATTTAACAAAAAAATATCAAAGAGAACATCTAGATGGTTAGAAGAGCACAGTATAAGTTGGTAC
The DNA here is from genome assembly GCF_001865875.1 of Lupinus angustifolius. NCBI lineage: Eukaryota > Viridiplantae > Streptophyta > Magnoliopsida > Fabales > Fabaceae > Lupinus > Lupinus angustifolius. The sequence goes on along the minus strand of NW_017726582.1, from coordinate 27,069 downwards.
CTGTCCTAGGTAATGCTCCTCTATGCTATTAATATCCTCACAAATTCCTTCATCATCTGCTTGCTGCGTTTCAGGCTTGAAAAACAAAAGTAAAATTAATATGAAATGAACAAAATGCATATTTAACAAGGACCGAATTTTTTAAGTCAATTCATTAGGTTTACTGATAAGTAGATTACTGACAGAACTACAGATCAAACTAAAACAAAATAGGTTAATAGAAGTTGATAATGATTCATAATTCCCCAATAGTGGGATTGCATATAAAAATGGCACAAAAGTCCTTAGAAAGGTAAGCTCACCACCAGTTCAGGGGAAATTCCAATGCTTTGAAGCTCCAAGAGAAGCCTATCATTCAGATCCAAGGCATCATAATGTGAATCTGAACAGGTCAAGCTAGGCATTAATGCTTTGTCATGAAGAAAACCGTTCACAGAGCTAACAAATCTTGAATTCAACCCAGTTGGTGGAATATCAACTATATCACTTTCAGTCTCAATGTGTTCAGGCTTCCCAGTCGTCCTATAACCATTGTAAGCAGAATGACAAGTAAACGGATAATTAGCTTGTGAGTGGTGATCCAAACCGCTCAGTTCTAAATCCCCATTTGTCTCAAATTCTGTGTCATATGTGTCAAACTTGAGATCTTCACTTTGACTGCAACACTCATCTGAAATTAAAGCAGATATCAGCCTTTGACAGAGGGGGATTGCATTATGATCACTTTTAGCTACTTGTAACTGTTCTGTAACAATTCCAGCGCCCCTTTGACCACCAGGTCCAACACCTCTTTCGCAAGCAATCAACCCAAACCCACTAACCACGGCTTGACAATAATCTATATTTGAAGGAACTGGAGCTGACATTAATCCGCTTGATTCAAGAATTCTCTGAAAGATGATTGAATTTAACTTATTAACATAGTTTGTCTAAGAAACTCAAGAGACTAGATCAGTACACACAATTGTAACTCCAAAATAACATAATAATACAATAAGAAACATTTGTAGTAAAAAAATTGTAACTCCAAAATAACAACCAAAGGTCACATTAGTGCTATAATATTAAGGAAATTTGTTGTACCAAATTACAAACATCCAAATACTTGTATACTACATTTCCTATTATAGATGGCGAAACTAAAACACCACCTTCCGAGATAGAGTTCAACTACAGTAACGCAGTAGGCTTCTCCAGAGTCAGCCTTAGAATACCTAAACAAGGAGTAGCACTGCTTTGTGCTTATAATAAACAACATCGGAGTGAAAAATGACCTTTGACGCATACAGAACTGATCTCAGTGTACCTTCAAGTCAATGTCATATCTAACCACAACCATTAATGTTGGACCGCTTTTTTTAGGAAAGAATAGTTTTAAGATGAAGAGAAAGAATTACAAAGAGTAGGGACTGAGGAGGATAAGGACCTTGTACACAAAAGAACCAAACTAACAGAATGAACTACAATTCAGAATATCCCCTATCATTTAATTACAAATAAGTGGAAATTCCATGGGAAAAACAGAATCTTCAACGCTATAAATTTTTGGATTGGGAAATTATGAGTTGAAAAGCATTTCTTCAACATGATAACAATTCTATCACCAAAATGTCTAAACTCTAAACTAAAAGTTAAAAATTAGCGTTTCTTCCAATTAAAAATCAGCTATTCTCGATACTAGTAGTCAAACACACTAGACAAATCATTGAATCCAATAAAACTAACAAAATATCTAAGATTTAATTAACCTACCAAAAGCCAAAACAACATACTGTTATCATCTTCCTATTTAAAAATTCCTTATGCATGACATATTTGAGGTCATAACTGGGCATTACATGAAATTGTAATATTATGGACACCATCACAAACATTTGAAGCCTTGCTGAACTGTACTCTTTCCTTAAAGATGAGAAAGTACCATGACTCAAATATGTCTGACAAGATACATTAGAAAATATTATCACTCATAATCTGTGATAAAAGTTGGTACCTTTTGCTTCCAATAAGTAATATCCTCCTCATTTATCAAACTGAAAAAAGGCTCCATCTGTTTCCAGAATGGGCTGGAAAAGGCATGAGCTGCAGTAATAAAAAAATTCAATCAGATGGAAATATATGGGCAACTCCTATAGACAGTATTTAGTAAGATACTAAGATACATACCAGAGTTGATAACACCCTTTACAGCAGCCAGTAGCTCCTCATGTCCATCTTCTGACCCAACTAAACCAATGAAACCAAAAAGGAATGATGCTATACTTTATTACATACGAAAAGTTTAGTTCATGAGCCTTCTCAATAAGCTTTAAAAAGTACCAAGAAAATCAGCTGCTGCACTGATAGCTGTATGCCTTTGACGTGCATATGCTTTACGATCAGATAGTTTCCTACTCGTTGGACGACCTGCCTTGCTGCATGGATTTCATAGAAAACACAAGATTTTAATCCACCAGTAGAAGCAAATTGTCAGACAATTTAAACAGAGCATTTAAATAGGAGCCACCTTTCACTCTTCTCAAATCCTATTCTTGAACTTCGAAGTTGTTTTGAAGTCCCTATGTTTCCAAGCTTCTCAACTGGTATCTGCGACCTTGTGGAAGGAAAACTGCGTCCTGTTCTCCCTTGCCTCCGAACACCATCTCCATGTTTTTCCCCAGAGACAAGCTTCTTTTTTCTTGTTGGAAGGACCAAGTTAGACACCTTTTGAACATTTTGTCCAGCATTCTGGTCTATCTCTTCTTTTTTCCTTCCCTGCTCTTTAGGTTTTATCTCAGCCACCCCAGACTCTTCACTTTCAGATAAGGCAGCTGAAGATAATGAATCGCCTTTTAATTTAATTTTCTGAGGAGAAGTGCCACCAGTAGGTCTGGCAAAGCCCGACCCAAGATCATTAGCAGCCACATCAGATACAGAGTCTGAAGCAGGGGAATCATCATTACTTGAAACAATGGGCACAAAATTTGTTCTTCTGGCAGTGCGAGAGCACTTTTGCGGCCTCTGCCAAGGGACAACGGGTGGAGAAGATTGTTGTGCTGATGCCACACGTTTACGATTGTTAGTGCCAACACCAGCAGGTGGCTTAGTGGTACAATGAGACATCTCCCAGTCATTAGAAACAGCTGCTCTATGGATAACTGGTGACAACTTGGAGGCAACTCCTGAACCTGATCGTGGAGCACGAACAGAAGTTTTCCTTTTTGCATTTAAATTAGGGCTAGCTGAATTAAAATCGTCACGAACAGTTGCCCTGGGTATGGAACAAAGGTGGAGAGTGAGACTAAATCAATTATAGAACATATAACAGAGATGAAGAGTTTTGAACACTAATCACAATTCACAAGTCTCCATAATAAATGGAAACACAACCAAAACAGGAAAAAAGGATAAAGCAACATATAACAAACAAAAGGCAAGTAAAAAGCTTTTTTCTTTGAACATCTCATCAAAACATAAGAAATAGGCACCATGGTGTGCTTACTTGTTAACGGCTCGGATGTTCACCTTTTCCTTGTCCGAATTAACAGGATGGTCCCGCCTATCATTGGTGGCGGAATTATTATCTTGGTCGATTCTAGGAGCAGAGACACGTATGCTCGACCCAGATTGTGGAGAGATACCATCTGATTTTCCAACTCCAGAGGATCCAACCACCGGCCTAAACAGAGGTACATGAAAATATTACATTAGTAGCTTATACTATAAAAAGTGAATGAGCAGGAACTAAATATAAATAAATCTTGTTAAATACATGATATCTCCCACCAAAGAGTTCGAATCCATGATCCTTAAAATAAAAGTGAACTTAGAAAAATCCTTAACGACAATATTTTCTTTCTTACTTCAACAACTGGTAGATTTCAAGCCACCATTGATTATATATGCAGAGAAACACAGACAGCTGTCTCAATTATCTTATTTTATTTTTCATTATTGTGGTATAAGTTTATAACCATAAACGGAGAGAACACAACAAATTACCATTGGTAGAGCAAGGGGGTTGTATCTATCCTAACACATTAAATGGTGATTCTTATTATGCCAAGTACCTCAGCTATTAGGCATCTTATTATCTGCATTAGATTAATATAGCACCATTAATAAATTGCTAATACTTAATATACCAATATTGGAGAAACATGTAATTTAAATTTAAATTCACTGTAAAGACATTTTTGCCATTGTTATATTGACTCTAAACCACAAACTTTTTACAAAAACCTTCACGTAAACTGCTTCACTAATTATGCCTTCGCTATTCAGTGTACATAAAGACACTAGACCAATAGCACATGAGAAACAAAGGTTTGGTCTACAGTTACATTGAATTAGTATATTCACAATATGGAAATATGCCTGCCTTGCAATGTAATTTAGCCATGAACACTTCAATCCTAAGCACAAGCACAGATGTTTTACCCTCAAGACCAGAGATCCAAAGTAAATAATAGTGTCTGTCTGTACAAGAGATACTGCCGTAATGCGGCATAAATATTGTTGCTATATAAAAAATTAAATGGAAAAGGTTTTATTATAAAAAAGGAAAAAATTAAAAGTGGATATTCCCCATATATGTGTATCATTATTTCTCTAAATCTCCGAAGTTTCTGTTTTTTTCCTTTTTAGACATAAAGGCCACCAGTTCATTTAATTATCAATTTACTAACTAACACTTTATCATATGGAAGCAAGAGGACAGATATAAGCCAGTTACATGTCCACAACAATATAAAAGCATATAAATACATTCATACCTGAAAGAATGAGAATCATTACTGAACTTTGACCGAGCATCAGTAGCAAGTCTTTGTTGCATTCCTTGTTTAGTTTCATGGGAAGTGTTAACAGGTTTCATCATTGCTGTACTTGGAGATCCATCTGGTTTGATGCCAGAACGCTTCTTCTTCATTTTCGACTTTTCCCAACCATCACCTCCAATAGGTAAAGTTCGTTCCTCACCCTGGAAAACACCATTGCTGGGAATCCGTAGCATTTCCTTATCTCTATCTACAGTCCCAGATGGCCTGACAACAGAATTAGTCCGCACGTCCATCTAAAATTTATGAAAACCAGGTCAGTTTTGCTCAATAGCTTTTAGAGAAAGGATTTAATATGTATAGACGGATAGTGTAAGTGTTTTTTACACTGTCAGCAAATCATCCACCATTGATTTGTTAACCACTATTGACTCTCAAACAAAAGTAATACAAATCAACGGTGGATGATGGGCTGACAGTGTACAAAACTTTACACTGTCAGTGCATAGATTTTAAACTCTATACTCGTATAACTTATCAGACCAGAAAAATAGTGAGAAAAAAAATAGTTTTGGAAACTTCATAGATGCAATGAGACAGGCATAAAAGAACCTATAGTTCCTGAAAAGCACATCTACAAGCTCAAGGGTGGAACACAATGTATATAACAAGTATATGAAGACACATACCCTAACATCAACCAAAGAAGTTCTAGTGCGCTTGTTAGGAACAACATTTTTGATTCTTTCTTCTGACTTTTGATGCTCATGTTCAAAACCACCTGTAAGAGCATGACATTGAACTCCAACCTTACCTATGCTTTGCCCCAGGACTGAACGGTCACTTGACGTGAAAGTAGAATGGTCGTTAGAAAAGCCTTCTGCTCGAGATCTCTTCTTCGAAGATATACTTGGGAAAACTTTGTTGAATCCAGATAAAGCTTCACTGAACATTTTAGCACGTTCCCTGTTGAGTTATGTAATGTTATTAAACAGATCTAACTTCAACACAAGTAGAAAACATACAAAGAACTACCTTCCCCTCCTAACATTTGCATGTAAACCATCCTTTATTCCTTTGATATCCTCTGGTACTGGAGACAGCAACTGCTTGCTTTTTGCAGAAGTAGATGGAGATTCATCAGGAGGAATTCCAAGAGCAGCACTGATATGCTGTTTAAAATCTGTTTGATGGTTAGACTTAAGCTCTGGAGCTACCAACTTTTGGTCGAAACGCACATAATTGAAGAAACTCATCACATCCTCTTGTGTTGCTGAAGAACTGCTTCTCGACATGTTTGTAAGAGAAGACAGAATTGGATTTTCAATGCTTTCGCGAAAGCTACCTGATCTATCTAATGAAGCAGTTATGTGGGATCCACGCTGCCCAGTGTACAATGGTCTATCTGGGCTTCTGGAAGATAGATCAAACTTACTAGATGCTGCCATTATACTAATTCTGACACGTCCTTTGAGTCAAAAATGTAGAACACATAGTGTTACGTGACAAAGATGTGGCACTATAGAACATAAAGGGCAAATATAAATTGCAAAGGTGTTCTGGACAATGAACCTGAAAGGATCAACATAATAACAGAAAAATCAAAGTCTATTTCCTGAAATATAGAGACTTAGGTGAACATGAAATATATGACTTCAGACTGAAAATTAGGACTCATGCTCAAAATCACCTAAAATTCATACAACAAACACACAAGTTTTTCAAATTTATCAAAAGCCAATGGATGTGTAATGTGACAAAGGGAGTTTATCTGAGCAACAAAATTTTATTACACTCTCCAAGTCCCAAACCTTCTAATCTAAAGTAAAGAAAGTATAATATCTTTGACATGTATACTACTTATTTCCACACATGATGAACACAAGTGCACAGAAATCTCTAATTTAATCTAAATGCAGAGAAATAGAGAACATTATAAGCACCCACATTCTTATAAAAAGCTACTTAAAATAGACACAAATTTGCAGAAGTTCATTATAAAGTATAACAGTATATCCTTAACAGTTAACACCATTCTCCTTCATTGTCTCATTATACAATTGGATAAAAAAATACATGATATATATATATATATATATATATATATATATCCCCGCTCTGCTCTATATAATACATGGTCATTATTCTAACATCGCTAATCAATCAGCAGCTCTCCTGGAGTGACTGACCAAAAAAAGACTTCATAGCACATGACCACCCTTTAAACAATTTAAACTATCTCAGTTACAACATGATGAATAAAGATTAAAGTTAAAAGTTTCCTTTTTAGGAGAAAATTGATTACATGTAATATACTGGTAGTGTTAACGACATTTATCTACCACCAGACACCCTCTTGCCATTAATGTAGCTATCTTTTAAAATGGCAGATTATTGAATGAACAAAACTTGATGTTATGACCTCCTAACCATTCATGTGAAAGTATGCAGGATTTAACCATGTGGGAGAATTTTGCAAATTCTACGTAAGTCATCTCTCAAGTAAATCACATTGATTGTAACGGTGTAATCATCGATCAATTTCATTCACAGACAACCAAACCTGTCACAGACAATTCAGATGCTAAATATTTCATGGTCGTGAAGTCTAAATTATTATGAAAAATGCTATTAAGATATTTCTGAAGAGCATACTATATGGAATCCAATACTACAACATCTTACCATTTCGACTTCAAAACCTATCTTGGCACCACTCACAATATTTCATTCTAATGTTCCTAACACAAACAGATAGCCTTTACAAACAACTACTGTGATTTTCAATTACGATAATCAATAAATTCTAACAGTCACTTTGAATTGAACTTGACCTACATCAGATGAACACCATTGTTTACAAATTTTCCTTCCGACACTCACACTGGCCAACTCTTTCTCCTAAGTTCACTTCTTCAGTTCAATACATGATCTGCCAACATATCCAGATTCTAGAGTAGCTGTGTAGTAAAAATAATAATAAAAAGGGGACAAAGGGTATGAGGTTCCCATCTAGTGAAGTCTGGGAATGGTAAATTTATGCAGTCTTACCCCACAAGCTAAGAAAATGTTTCCATGATTTGAATTTAATAACCTATTTGATCATTGAGCAACAACCTTATCATTGCGCCGACTGCTATCATTGCGCCGACTGCTGAGGCTCACCTTAAGTAAATGATAATGATAATAATAATAATATCATATGCCCGCTGAACTTCTACATGCTTTTTTTATTGACATTTCAAAATATTCGGATAAAAATCCAAAATATAAGAAAAAATTAAAAAATAAATAATTATGTATCTTTCAAAAACATAACTTCTATTACAATGTTCTAGGTACTCCATGCATGCAGAGTGATACTCATTCTTTTCTACTGTGTCAATCTCAGTTTGTTTCAAAGTTCAATTAAAAACAAAAACACAGAGAAAAAAGTCAGAACATGAAGACCTCGAGGTTGAAACAATACAAAAAACGAAAAATTCAAATCACGAACTATTTTATTAACAAGGAAAAAGCATTATGAATCTCAAATTCATAAACCCTAAAAACTGAACCAAAATGAAGAAAATAACAGCAAACTGAAGGAAAAAAATTGAATTGAGCAAGAAAAAAAATTAATATAATTACATACCTTGAAAATTGCAATGATGTGATTAATTTGAGAAATTTTGAGGAATTGAGAGAAGAATCGAATGAATTTTTTGTTCTTCTGAAGCTTCAAATCGATGTTCATAAATCGAACGAAGCCAGAGCAACGGTGTTTTTGATCGGCAATGAATCGGGATGAGTTGATATTACGGTTATACCCATGCTTTTATATATATTTGATAAATTAGGATATGAGATTTTGTAAGGACATTTTTGTCATGTAAATGTTAAATACCTAATATTAATTTTTTTATGATATTAAGAGTATCTTCGGTAAAAAAAACTAATTCCTTTCAGGTATGTGTCTGCTCATATCAAGAATATCTTTTACTATATTAATTAAGGAATTAATCTTTTTCCGATTTTTTTATTAAATAAAATATATGAAATTATATGATATTTTACTAATAATATACTATTTATCATTTATGTACTCTGTATTTACTATTTTACCATTTTTATAATATAATAACTGTGTTATTAATTAATAATAATTTATAATTTACAGTATATCGATATATATCATTTTATGTACATGTATGGTACTAAATTTGTGTATACGAGTTTATAGAAAAATCAATTAAACCATTATATATTATGAATTTACTTTTCTACCTTTTTTTGGCACTTATTATTTTACCATATGATCAAGATATAATAAGAAAGAAAAATATATATATTTATATTGTATGAGTTTTACATATTATTATTGTATCATCTATCATTCATATTTTATTATTAGATTATCAGTGACTTTTCAAGAAATTTTTTTAATGCAAATGAGTGGTAAACAATATATCTATTTTCCATCTATCTTTAAAGGTAGATATTTATCTTGTGCAAGGTTTCTTTTGTGAATTATTTTAAATTAGAAAATTCATCACCCACAAAAGTCAATATGTATGCTCCATTTCAAAATTATAAAAGACTAGTTTTTTTCTTCAAAATATGCATTAAATAATAAATTTTGTTTTGTATAAATATTAACAACTTTTAATTGGAAATACATTAATGCATTTTCCAAACTCATTATTAATATATGGGTACTTTATAATTTATTTCCATTTTCACAAGGATGACTTATAATTTATTTCAATTTTCACTAGGAAATATAATCAAATTCTTCAAATATCATATATATGCACTAATGTAATTTTTCAGAGTTTCAATTAATTATAGTTTTGACTTTGACACACACAAAATTGAGTATGGTATGCTGTTTTCCTTCTCTAGAGATTTTAATGCAAACATATTAAAGATTGTTTTATTCTCTCTCTTTTGAATACATTTGACTTCAAATGTTGTGGATAATATTTTTTCTCTCAATAAAAGCTTTGCAAAATAAATTATATAAGTTAATAAATTTCAACTAATTACAAAATATATAAATATGGAGATTTCTCATGTACTGGATTCTTTTGGTGTGAATAATTTTAAATTAGAACATTTATCACCTATAAAAAAATAGTTTTCTTGCTCCATTTCAAAATCCTAAAGGACTAGGCCAGTCACATCAATATCACTTATATTTTATTCTCCAATTTTTTAAATAATAAACTTTTTTATACGATAATGACAGGTTTTAATTTAAAAGACATTGATACATTTTCCACACTCATTCTTAATACACGTTAACTTTTTAACCTGTTTTTATTTTAATGAGCATATTTTATAATTTATTTCCATTTTAACAAGGAAATTTAATAAATTTCTTTAAACATTATGTATATACACTAAGAAACATTTTAAAGTTTCAAATAATTATAGTTTTGGATTTGAAAATATACACTAATAAAAAATGAATATTTACATATTGAAGCCCATTTTTCTTCCATGCACTTTTTGGTAAATACATATACTTGTTTTTATCTCTCTTTTATCGATTCATTTCATATATATCAATAAGGTGTTAGTCTAATAGTATAAAGTCTCACTAGATCATCATGATAACCAAAAAGTAAATGGTTCGATTTTTGTGAGGAACACTTATTGAAAGAGATAGTCACACATTATGAAATGGAATAGTTCTTCACCCATAAAATGAGGGAATACCCATAAAAGTACACAAAAAAAATACATTTGATACATGTAAATATTAATGATAAAATGCTTCTTCTTTTATCAATATAAGTTTTCCAAAATAAAGTTTATTTATTTATTGGGCTGATATATATATTTATTTATTTTCCTTCCATATAAATGTGGGGATTTATTTTCCTTCCATGTTTTATTAGTAGTTATTTTAAATTAAAAAAAATGTCACCTACGAAAACCAATATGTTTGCTCCATTTCAAAATTATAAAAGAGGAGACCATCCAGGTTAGATATCACTGACATTTTATTCTCAAAACTTGTTTTAAATAATAAATTTTGGTTTAGATAATAATTTATTTTAAATAGAAAAGACATCAATGCATTTTTCATATTCATTCTTAATATATGGCAACTTTATGATGTATTTCCATTTTCACAATGATATAATTTATTTTCAAAATGAATTTAATCAAATTCTATAAATATTATTTTATTTGTATACACTATTTAAGTTTTTAAAGTTTCAATTAATTATAGTTTTTAATTCTAGAAAATATACACAAAATAAATATTTTACATATTGAGTGCAATTTTTCTTCTCTGGACCTTTTTTATGCACTCATATGGAATGTTGTTTTTAGCCCTCTTTCTGATTTATTTTTTGGTACCTGTACTGGTTGAATATAAAATATTTATTTCTTTTCAATATAAGCTTTTTAAAATAAAAGTATCACTCATTTGAGAATCCTAAAAGATTAGGGTATTCACAATACATATCACTCATTTTATTTTTCAAAATTTGTTTTATATTATAACTAGCATATCCATAAGCATTTCATGTTTGCCGAAATAATATTAAATATTTATTTTTTATATATTTAATTTTAGAAAATTAGATTGTTTTGTACTAGGTGTGCTTTATGTTATGTTTTTTGTATTTATTATAATTTTTAATTTAAGGTGAGATATGTGATTATTGTATAAATAGAGATTATTATGTTAATCCCTTACTTTAAATTAATGCTTCATTTTTAATTACCACATTAATTCTTAAACCTCTCATTTTCAAACAGATAAACAAATATGGCTTTTCCAATGTATAAGTGAATTATATTGATTATAACATTAAATTTGAAAGGTGGATAAATTACTTAGCCATAACATTTTACTTTCATTTTTAACTTCTAACATATATCGCGTAATGGACATGCTAGTTATATTATATATGTTATTAATTACTAAATTGTTTCCTAATGTCTTGGTGATTTGGAATTTATTTTCCAACTTTTGTGATATTGAGTTTAAAACTAACATATATCATATATTGTTATACATGTATTGTTACATGTGTTACTAATTGAAAAATATAAGGTTATAAATGTAACTATTATATATTTTATTAATTGATATATATATGTTACTAATCATGAATTGTATAGTTATATATGTTATTAATATATATATATATATATATATTTTACTAATTGTGGACCGTAGTATTATATGCGATAATTCGTTTTTTCTCTCTATCAATTACATAATTGTGATATATGTTACTAACAAATAATTATGACTTTCAAATTTTGTACGCATTTACATATGATTCATAATTTTTTATAATAATAGTAGTAATGTTTATCTTTTTTATGGATAAATAATATATCTTGTAATTCATTTTGAACTTTCAATTTATGCAAAAAAATTATAAAAAAATAATTGGAAAAACCGTGGAACCGAACCGCACCATTTAAGAGCGGTTCAGTTTGGTTGTTATAGTTAAATCTGCGGTTAATTGAGCGGAACCAAACCATATGTTTTTGTTCAGTTCGGTTACTAAAATGCACCAAAAACTGAACCGAATTGAATTTTTACACCCGTAGTGATTACCTATGATTATATAGTTTTTTTGTAAAAATTAGAGAATGTTAAAGATAAAATAAGGAATTAAAAATTAATACATAGTGATAGTTATACTATGTTATATATATATATATATATATATATATATTACCACTGGAAAGACATTAAAACATTTTCCACACTCATTCTTAATATAGGGTTCATTATAATCTATTTTCATTTTTACACAAGGAAACTTTGTAATTTAGTTCCATTTTCTAAAGGAAAATTTAATCAATTTTTAAATATTATTTATATAGACTGTTCTAAAATTGAAATGTTTCCGTTAATTATAGTTTTGGATTTTGGAAATTTTGACAAAATAAATTTGAATATTTTACATATTGAATGTCCTTTTCCATTCTATTGTGATTAATTCGTATATATCAAATATTGTTTTTGACTTACTTTTGTAAGTGTTGCTCCGATTATTAGGATGAACACTTGTTCACAAGAAACAATTATGAATCTTTAAATATATTAATTTATTACCTATAAAAAGAGGGGATATACTTGATTATACTTTAAAATAATATTTCGATATTAGTAAATGCTGAGAATAAAATACTTCATACAACTTTTCAAAAATAAAATTCACAAATTCAAAATTTGGTATATATATATATATAGGATTAATCTTGCACTAGGATTTTTGTTGTGATTCATTTTAAATTATAAAATACATCTCCTACAAATATCAATCTTCTTAATCCAATTCAAAATCCTAAAAGACTAGACTCTTCACATTAAATACAACTCACATTTTAGGGTTTATCTATGTTGTTTCACTCTTTTGTGTTACTCCATGTATGAGGAGATATGATTGGTTAGAATAATGTTTAATAATTAAATTTTCAATTTAAATAATTTTTTTCAACCAATGAAAGGTGGTGGTATATAAAGTTATACAAAAAATGGGATAGCAAATGTACTGCCCACATTTTATTCTTCCTAGTTTCTTTTAAATAATAAAAATTTGGAATATAATAATAATGTCGACTTTTAATTTGAAAGATGCTAATGCATTTTCCACCATCATTCTTATTAGTTAATGCATATAGACTTTATAATTTATTACCATTTTCAAGAGAATACTTTATAATTTAATTCAATTTCCACAAGGAACTTTACTCAAATTCTGTAAATATTATTTATATAGACTAATGTAGTTTTTTTTAAAGTTTAATTAATTATAGTTTTGGATTTTGAAAAGTATACACATTTTTTTTTTTAAATTTGCATATTGAAGATTGTTTTCCTTTACTAAACTTTTTTTGATTCGTACATATCAAAGACTATGTTTAGCTTTCTTTTTTAACACATTTGGTACTGATAAGTATTGAAGATAAAACACTTCAAATTTTCTCAATACAACTTTCAAAAACCTAGTTCACAAGTTCTTAAATTTGTGATGATTATAATATATAATCTAGAAATAACTTTTGATTTTTGTACTACTAAAGGTATTCATCATCTTATGGGTGAGTAAGTAATCCCTTTCAGGATTCGTGGATGTCCATTTGAACAAGTGTCGCTTCTAAAAATCAAATCATTCACTTTTTGGTCATCCTAAGAATCCAATGGAGTCTTACACCATTAAATCAACACCTTTATTTCTAATTAAAAACATAATTATTAGAAAAAATTATTACAACATACAAATATTACAAATATTTTAAACTCTCCATTAATTCATGCTCATAGCTAGTATTTATATTTGTTGCACTAATTCTATGTATATACCCTTAAAGTAAACCGATCTAGAAACAATTTGTTGTTTCTTACAATTCCAAAAACAGATTTTCTCGTGTTAATACAAGCTGCCCAATCAGAATTTGTATACCCATTGAGATGAAGACTGCTTATAGCAAGAAAGAAGATACCATGGCTAATGGATCCTTTGAAAAATCTCAGCACTCCCATGGCTGATGCAAGATGTTGATCAATAGGTGTAGAGAGGAATTAACGTAGTTGTCCAACAACAATGGTATCTATTAGCCATGGTATCTTCTTTCCTGCTGCAAGTAGTCTTCATCTCAATGGGTATACAAATTCTGATTGGAAAGCTTGTATTGACACGAGAAAATCTGTTCTTGGAATTGCAAGAAACAACAAACTGTTTCTAGATCCTATGCTGAAGCAGAGTACATAGTTATGGCTTCAGCTTCTGTTGAGGCACAATGGTTGTTATGTCTTCTACAAGAGCTTGGTGTCTCTCATCCTAATCCGGTATAATTATTATGTGACAACCAATCAGCTATGCATATATCAACAAATCCAGTTTTCCATGAGAGGATAAAACACATTGATGTTGATTGTCATTCAATTAGAGAGAGAATTCAATCCAAGTTGATTCATCTTCTACCAATTTCCACATCTTATCAAGTGGCTGACATTTTCACTAAGCCATTATCTCCTCAACTCTTTCTCTAACTTCATTCCAAGCTAGGCATGCTCAACATTCACATGCCTACTTGAAGTGGGTTGTTGACTATATCCAATGGTTCACAAATTCTGCCTAAGTTACTTAGTGTTGTTGATTAGATTAACGTTTGTAACTTTTCTATTATGAGAATCAGTTAGTTATGTTAGTTTAGCAGTTTCTCAACTAACTTACTATATAAGGCAATAACTCTTGTAATTGAGTAATTCAATGAATTCATTTTGATCATTGATTCTAAAACTCTCTCTAAGAACCTAATTCCTCTTTTCTTATTCTACTACTACATCTATGGCTTTTATTCAATTTTCTTCTCTCACTGCCATTGTTGAAAGGATCCTTGAAGATTGTTGATTTTCATAGTTCTTCCTTCGTAACCTTGAAGAAGAGGTTGAAAAAACCGCCATTGGTGTGAAGTTTCTAGCTCCAAGACACTCCATTGTTGCTTAAGATGGTTATGGAATTTTAGCAAAGATAAAGCATACGTTGTTACAAACGATAAATGATAAACACAAGTAATAACCAGCAAATAAAGATAAATTATAGATAAACTCAAATAAAGTGAGACTAACTAAATCATAGATAGAATAATTCTCTATCAATCTAAATATCCTCTAATAATGATTTTGTATTAAACGATGCAATATTGAATATAATGTGAGTTATGTTTGTGAGTGTGTGCACATTTTGGAGAAAATAGTAAGAAAGGAAGAGAATGTGTATTTTCATTTGATACATAGTAATCTCCAACTTCTCAGGTAGATTGCTTTCATTTGATGTATTTGTTGTTGAAAGTTGTATATAATCCAAGTTTTAAGAGATGGATTAATAGGTAGAAAGAAGTTTGTTGTAACTTGCTAAAAACAGTAAGCATTTGAAATTCTGTTTTTATGGTTGAACTACCACTTACTATAAATAGTAAGTCATTGCAATAAGAGAAGAATGAAATTCATTGATTACTTTCTTGCATTTTCTCTTAATCATTTTCTCTTCTTCTTTCTATTTTCTGTTTACATTTCTCTGTTCCAACAAATTCTGGTATCAAGAGCTTGAAAGATCCAAGGACCTGCGGGTAGGAAGAAGGATTCTGTGAAGAACAAGGAGCTAGGATTCACTGTGTATGAACCAGTTGGGAAAGGAACGAGCAACAAAAGATTAAAGTAGGTGATCTGAGTAGATTTGCCACAGACCAATTGAAGATTCTGAAATGGTAGGAGGAAATTGCACCAATCTTCCCTCAATGGGACTCCCTATCCTCACTGAGAAGAATTGGGATCGGTGGAAGACTCAGATGAATGTGCTATTCTGTTTCCAAGAAGTAAGTGAAGTGATTGAAGAAGGACTTCCCCCTCTAAACACAGATTCCACAGAAACACAGAGGACATTACACAAGGAAGCCAAGAAAATGGACAACAAAGCTCTGTTTCTAATTCATCAGTGCGTGAATGATGCTCACTTTGAGAAAATTCAGAATGCAATCACTACCAAGGAAGCATGAGACATACTGATCAGAAGTCACACAGGAGGAGACAAAATAAAGAAGGTAAAGCTACAATCTCTTAGGAGACAATATGAGCTATTACACATGGAAGAAAGTGATAGAATTGGTGAATACTTCACCAAGATTCTGGCCATAACTAACCAAATGAAAGGTTATGGAGAATCCATCTCATATCTCATGATAATTGAGAAAATCATGAGATCTTTGCCTCAAAGATTTGACTTCATAGTAGTAGCCATTGAAGAAGCTAAGGACATGGCCACAATGAAGATAGAGGAACTACAAAGTTCCTTAGAAGCACATGAACTAAGGCTGTTGGACAGAAATCCAGCCAAGAAATCTGAACAAGCCTTGAAGGCAAGTCACTTCAGGGATGAGGACAGAAGGAAAGATAAGAGTTGGAGGAGAAAACAAAGCTATCATAAAAGAGGACAATTGAATCAAGCCAGGTCAGCAAATGATTGGTCTGAATCCTTAGATAAAGGAGGCAGAACAAAGGTGAATCAGAAGAGATTTGATAAAAGCAAAGTAGAATGCTACAATTGCCACAAGATGGGTCATTACTCTTATGAATGTTCCAAAGATAAGTCCAAGAATAATGAAGAAGCCTATGCAACACACGAATCAGACTCAGAACCACTGAATTTGATGGTGACAACCTCAGCTGTAGAGTCATACACAGAATCCTGGTATTTAGACTCAGGGTGTTCAAATCACATGACAAAACACAAAGAATGGTGATAGATTTTTACTCAACAAAGAAGAGCAGATTAAAATTTGCAGATGACAACTCATTAGAGGTAGAGGGAGCAGAGAATGTGGTAATCATCAGGCAGAATGGAACCAAAGCAGTAATCACAAATGTGTTGTATGTGCCAAAGATGAAATGCAACCTTCTAAGCATAGGACAACTCATAGAAAAAGGGTTCACAGTCTTGATGAAGAATGGGCAACTTGAGCTTTTTGATTCTGAAAACAAACTTATATTCAGAAGCAAGGTGAACAAGAATAGAACATTCCAAGTGAACATAAAGTCTGCTGAGATTCACTGCTTGGCATCTATGGAAATCAGTAATGAGAATTGGCTTTGGCACTCAAGATTTGGTCACTTGAATTTCAAGAGCCTACATCAACTAGGAGCAAAGAAATTAGTATCTGGTATGCCAATTATATCCATACTTGAGAAAACTTGTGAAGTCTGCTTGATTGGAAAATAAAACAAGGCAAACATTCAAATCAGAAGCAAAGATGAGGTCTAGAGCAATCCTTAAAGTGGTTCACTCAGATGTATGTGGTCCTTTTGAAACCCCCTCTTTAGCTGGAAACAAATACTTCATAATATTTGTAGATGCGTTTAGCAAGATGACTTGGTTGGATGTACTAAAGGCCAAGAGTGATGCATTTGAGTCCTTTCAGAATTTCAAAGCTCTTGTAGAAAAGGAAAGTGGCAGAAATCTGAAACTTCTAAGAACAGATGGAGGAGGAGAATTCACCTCGAATGAATTTGAATCATATTGTAGGAAAAATGGTATAAGGCACGAAATCATTGCACCATATACTCCTCACCACAATGGTTTGGCAGAAAGGAGAAACAGAACCATAATGAACGTGGCAAGAAGCTTAATCAAAGGAAAAGAACTACCTCAAAGATTATGGGCTGAAGTAGTGTCAACATCTGTATATCTCCTAAACAGATGTCCAACCAAGAAGCTTGAAGGAAAGGTACCAATTGAGGTTTGGACAGGAAGAAAACCAGTTGTGAGTCATCTCAAGGTGTTTGGGTCACTAGCCTATATCCACGTACCAGATCAAAGGAGAAAAAAACTTCAAGATAAAAGTGAGACTATGGTCTTTATAGGCTATCACTCAACTGGAGCATACAAACTTTATGATCCAAACAAAGAAAGGGTAGTGATAAGCAGAGATGTGGTAGTCCTTGAACATGAGAAGTGGGACTGGAAACAAAAACAATCAGGCCTAACCAGAATGGTACAGGAAATTCATGAAACTTCAAACTGTGAACCTATCCAAGAAGAATCAACTGAAGCAACTCATGAAACTCCTACAACTCAGAGGTCTCAGAGATCAAGGTCAATGCCAAACAGATTCAAAGACTATGAGATACACACAGATGATCAAATCAATGATGAAGGTGACCTGATACACTTGGCACTCATGGCTGAAGCCAATCCTATCAATGAATCAGAAGGACTAGCACAAAAGGAATGGAAAGAAGCAATGGTTGAATAGATCAAGTTAATAGAAAGAAATGAAACTTGGGACCTAGTCAAGCTGCCTATGGACAAACACCAGATATGAGTGAAGTGGATCTTTAAATAAAAACTTAACCCTAATGGATCAATCTCAAGGTACAAGGCCAGATTGGTTGCTAAAGGGTTCCTACAAAGGGAAGGGATAGATTACAAAGAAGTATTTGCACCTGTGGCCAGAATTGAGACAATAAGAACAGTAGTAGCAATTGCAAGTGCAAGAAACTGGTATCTATTTCAGCTAGATGTAAAATCAGCATTCCTACATGGTCCACTAATGGAAGAAGTGTATGTCCAACAACCACCAGGCTTCATAATAGAAGGCAAAGAGCAATATGTCTACAAGCTAAAAAAGGCCCTGTATGGACTTAAACAAGCACCAAGGGCCTGGAATAAGAGGATAGACTCATTTCTATTCAAACTCAACTTTAAAAAATGCCAGGTTGAGCATGGAGTCTATGTGAAGCAAGATGCAGAATGCCAAACTCTAATCATTTGCCTATATGTAGATGATCTGCTAGTGATAAGATCAAATACTGAAAGAATTGAAGAATTTAAAAGGGTAATGAAGGCTGAATTCGACATGACTGATCTAGGAAAACTAAACTACTTCCTAGGGATGGAGTTTGCATACACTGAAGAAGGAATAATGATGCATCAAAAGAGGTATGCAACTGAAGTTCTAAATAAATTCAACATGAACTCCTGCAACTCAGTTAGCAATCCAATAGAAACAAGCCTAAAATTGTCTGCATATGAAGAAGGTGAACCAGTGAATGAAACTATGTTCAAGCAGATAGTAGGTTCTTTGAGATTCTTGTGCAATAGCAGATCAGACTTGTCCTTTGGGGTTGGCTTGGTGAGCAGATTCATGTGTAAGCCAAAGAAAACTCATCTACTAGCAGCTAAAAGAGTGATGACATATATCCAAGGAACAAGTGATCAAGGAATTCTATTTCTCTATGGTAGACAAAGATCAGAACTGGAATTGATTGGGTATGCAGATTCTGATTATGGTGGAGATTTGGTAGAGAGGAAGAGCACTTCAGGTTATCTGTTCTTACTCAACAATGCCCCCATCTCATGGTGTTCCTCAAAACAACAAGTTGTTGCTCTCTCTAGTTGTGAGGCAGAGTACATCTCAGGCTGTTTTGCTGCTTGTCAATCAGTCTGGCTCGAGGAGTTGCTAATAGAAATGAAGATGAAGTTGGAAACTCCATTACAACTCAGAATTGATAATGTTTCAGCAATAAGCTTGTCAAGGAATCCAGTGAGTCATGGTAGGAGCAAACACATTGAAGTAAGGTTTCATTACCTTAGAGATTTAGTCAACAAAGGGAGATTCAAGTGGTGTATTGCAAGACACAAGAGCAATTGGCAGACATACTCACAAAAGCTTTAAAGGGTGATAGGTTTGAAGAGCTAAAAAGAAGAATAGGTGTATTATCTCTTAAAGAAGTTGTCTTAAGGAAGAGTGTTGAAAGTTGTATATAATCCAAGTTTTAAGAGATGGATTAATAGGTAGAAAGAAGTTTGTTGTAACTTGCTAAAAACAGTAAGCATTTGAAATTCTGTTTTTATGGTTGAACTACCACTTACTATAAATAGTAAGTCATTGCAATAAGAGAAGAATGAAATTCATTGATTACTTTCTTGCATTTTCTCTTAACCATTTTCTCTTCTTCTTTCTATTTTCTGTTTACATTTCTCTGTTCCAACATTTGTAGGGGGAAAACTACCTTTATCTACTCTTTTCAAACAACGGTCGCCAATTACGAAATTTGGGACAATTTTCCCATCATCTTTTTTTGGTAATGAATTAAAGTTGTTCCTTCCAACAAATGTTGTTCTCAGAAATTATCTTTTGATCGTATTGAAGATCTAACATGATCTTACATTACTAGACCAACACCTTGATGTTTGTCTCAAACCTTTTAATACAACATATTTGTAGATAAATGTATTTATGTTTTGGGAAAGACTTGTATAAGAAGTATTGTAGAGATAATTAATAAAATATTGAAAACACAATAAAAATTTAATTCTAATTAAAATTTAGTCCTATAGCACCCAAAAATATAAGTATATTTATCTATAAATATGATGTATTAGATACGTCTCCACATAAATTTTTTCTCTTGTGTTTTTTGTTCTATCATTTATGATTAAATTTAAATTATAATTAAATGTTAGAATTTCCTTATCATTGATTAAATAACCAATCCTCTAGGGATATTGAATCCCATGTTCTCACATAAAATAAAGAGTTTAAAATCTATGTATCGTTAGTATAAAGTTTCTTACATTGACAACGTATCATCCGACGTTGATTTGTATTACTTTTGTTGGAGAGTTAATGGTAGTTAACATATGTATGGTGGATGATTTGTTGACAGTATAAAAAACATTTACATTGTCAATGTATAGATATTAAATCCTAAAATAAAACAAGGATTGCAAAAAAATATTTGAATCTATTTTCTCAAATCTAGTTCTTCTTTGGTATACCTTGGAGAGTTTTAATATGATGATCTTTATCAATCAAATCTTGAATTCCTCATGAGATTTTCGTTATCTCTCTGATAAAGAGAAGAAAAACTATTTGTAATTTGTTGTTTTTGGAAACCATAATTGTTCCTGATGCATTAACATATAAGATTCTTATTATTCATATATGTCAACTATTTAGGTATCCACTCATTAATGTCATATTCATTATTAGTTTTAGAACTCCTATGCATTCTCACAATTAGATAAGTTGTTTTGTAACCCTTCAAATAAATAAAATATAATTATATTAAATATATAATATCCACATTAATTAGAAATTATAAGGTTCTAACATTAAATTTATAATGTGTTGTAAAGATTTTATTGGTTTGCCTTTACCTATATATGTTTCCATACAAATCATTCTCTGTATGTTCACCATGTGACTAGAATAATAATATAGTTATAGTCATGATATAATTTCAACAAGTTCAAATATATTGAAATATTACTTATATTTAAATATCAAATATGAATGACGGATGCTATAATAATATTGTAAAATTATGTTATGTTGTCTATGTTCTAGATCTAATGGTGTGTTTGTTTCTGAGAGGTCCAATGCATGGATGAATGGGCATGAGTAGTAGTTACTCGCTACCCATTTTGAAATATGGGAGTATTACTCATATCCACTCATACTCATGCGGGTACCTAGGTGTGGGTTTTTTGCGTGTATTTCTGAGTACCTGTGGGTACAATGGGTACACACAAGTTTCCTACATTATCAATGAATTTCTAAGTTCATACTTCTCTTATATTTTGCATAAGTTCAAACTAATTTATTTTGTGCCTTTTGATTTTAACATTTGACAAAAAAATTAAATCTATAATTAAGATTACTGGATATTGTAGTTTTCTATTTATGTATTAGCTATTCTCATTCCTTAAGAAAAAATATATATTTTTCCCCATCAAATTCTTTTAGAGTGTTTCACCACCAATTTTTTTTGCTACATATCATCGCCAAATTTAATAAAAGAAGTAAAGAATGTGAAAAAAATATAAACAAAGTAAAAGGAAACGATGTACTTGGTGTAAGGGTAAATTAGGATAATATATTATACTTTTTATTTTAATTAAGGGTAATATAGTAATCACATAAATAATAGGTATCCGTGGGCGCGGATATCACAATACTCATGTCTTCCCATATGTACAACGAGTATTTTAAAAAACCCGTTTTTAAAATCTGTGGGTACTCGTTTGTGACACATACTCATGCTCATATGAGTTTTACCCACGGATACCTACATATATGGATTTTTGTGCCATAGTTCAATGGTTCAATATGTAGCACGTAGTTTGTTTTTTTAGAAGTGAAAAAATTATGCACTTATACTCTATTTTACTGCATAAATTTATGCACAAATTTATTCACCATGATTTATATTTAAATATAAGTAATATATAGTATAAATGAACAATAAATAATGTAGTAATTATGTATACTACATGGATATTTTATAGATATTATGTTTTTTTATATTCCTCTATTTTTTCTAATACAATAGATGTGTAACATTGTTGAATACAAATTAAAATGTTATTAAATTAAAAGCAAAAAGTTATAAAAAGGAAGCAAGTTACTGTAATATTTTTCTCTAACTAAATTTTTAATTAACATTATAATTCATTACAATAATTCAAAATCATATTTTTGTTAAGCTATAAACCTTACTATAAAATGGTGATGCTCCTTGGGTTGTCATTTTCTGCCTTAAAAAATGTATCACTTTATATGTCATTATTTGTTATTGATCAAAAAAATACTCAACCAATCACAAGCAATGAGACACTTTTATGGAACAACAAATATGTTACTGATGCTCGTAACAGATAATAGTGCATTAATGTCATTTATAATAGTAAAATTGCCTGAAACTAAGATAAATAATTATATTCGGTGTACACTTGTCATCATACATGTCATATCTATGTATTGTTGGTATAAAAATTTACATGCAGTCATTATATCATTCACTATTTATTTTGATTATTTTTTTAAGAATCAATCATAATTAAATATGAATAGTGGATAATATACTAACAATATATAGAATTCATTCATTGTCAATACATAAGTTTTTTTCACATTTATTTAATAGTGCATAAAGATTATTTTATAAATTTTAGATGTAAGATTAGGGCAAGAACGACAATAACACACGCATGTGGATATTAAAGCATAAACCGATAATAATAAGTTATGAATGAGGAAGAGTATCATGATATTTATTTGTTACTCATATATTCATAAATTTATATTTAAAAAAATATTTTATATATTTTATATATTTATTATTTTGATATTATATATAATTTGTTATTTATTATTTTATAATAAACTTTAGTGGTGATTAAATAAATTTATTCCATTCATATGTTATTATTCATGTAATAAATTTGTTTTTATATATATTAATTATTATAAAATATATCAATATGATTAAATTTAAAAATCTATGTACTACCAATGTTTAGAGTTAAAGAATATTATGTTCAACTCTAAATTAGTTTTACCCTAAGGCTTTGTTTGGGAATGAAATTTTAGAGATGAAGGAAAGGGAAGAGATAACTTTGGAAAGTCTTCTCCTTATTTGGGAGTTGGATAAAGGAGATGAGAATATTTTGGAGGGCTTCAAAACCTCCAAAACACTCTATGTGTTTATTTTTAAAGCCCCAATTTGGAGTTTTTTGAGATAAAATGTCAAAATAGTTAAATATTTTTAGTAATATTATAGAAGTATACATTATTGCCCATTTGTCATTGTTAATTATATTTTTAACGAAAAATAAAAAATATTCTTACATTATCATTAGTTTACCATTTCTCATCTAAATTTCATATTCCCAAACAAGGGAGATGATTTCCTTCGTCCTTTTCCCTTCCCTTCCTCCCCATTCCCAACCTTTTGATTCCTCTCCTTCTCTTTCCCACATAGACAAAGCCTTAACAACACTGTAGAACACCCATGTGAGCAGTATGCTCATGAAAGACCTTGGGTGTGATAGCCTTTGTAAGAGGATCCGCAATCATGGAGTTAGTGCCTAAATGTTCTATGGAAAGCTGTCCACTTTGTACCTTCTCCTTAACAACTAGGAACTTAATGTCGATGTGTTTCGACTTTGCCGAACTCCTATTGTTGTTGGAGAACAAAACGGCTGATTTATTGTCACAGTATAACTTTAGTGGTCTTTCAACCCTTTTCACAATCCGCAGCCCAGTGACAAAATTTCCCAGCCATGATGACTGAAGTGATGCCTCATAATATGCTATATATTCTGCTGCCATGGTGGATGAAGCTACAAGGTTTTGCTTGGCGGAACGCCAAGAAACCGCACCACCAGCTAACAGAAAAACATAGCCCGAAGTAGATCGTCTACTATCTTGGCATCCCGCAAAATGGGAGTCAGAATACCCAATGATCTCTAATTGGTCTTTTCTCCTATATGTGAGCATATAGTCTTTTGTTCCCTTTAAGTACCTCATGACCCTTTTGGCTGCTTTCCAATGGTCCATTCCTGGATTACTCATATATCTGCCTAAAACCCCAACTATGAACGCTATATCCGGACGCGTACATACTTGAGCATACATAAGACTCCCTACAGCTGATGCATAAGGGATATTTTTCATTTCTTGAATTTCCAGATTTCCTTTAGGGCACTGATTGAGACTAAATTTGTCTCCCTTAGCAACTGGAGTATCCATTACTTTACAGTCCTGCATTGCATGCCATATCTTTTAAGTACCTTTTCTATATAGCTCTTTTGTGATAATCCAAGAATACCCCGAGATCTGTCTCGGTGTATCTGGATTCCTAATACAAATGAAGCTTCACCAAGATCCTTCATTTCAAAATTACTGGATAGAAATGTCTTGGTTTCTAACAAGGTACCCACATCATTAGTGGCAAGCAGTATGTCATCCACATACAAGAGCAAGAAAATATACTTGCTCCCACTGAACTTGTGATACACACAATCTTCGACTGAATTCATCTCAAAACCAAAGGAGAGAATCACCTCATGAAATTTGTGGTATCACTGACGAGACGCTTGTTTTAGCCCATAGATGAATTTTGTCAATTTGAAAACCATATTCTTTCGGTCTCCCGTTACAAAGTGTTCTGGTTGCACCATATAAATCCTTTCATCAATGTTTCCATTGAGAAAAGCTGTTTTGACATCCATATGATGAAGCTCTAAATCATAATGTGCTACAAGAGCCATGATTGTCCTAAGAGAGTCTTTCGATGAAACTGGAGAGAAAGTCTCTTCATAGTCAATCCCTTCCTTCTGAGTAAAACCCTTAGCTACAAGACATGTCTTATAACGCCCCGCTTTGTAACGCCCCGAAAAATACTTCTCAAAAACATTGCAGAAAAATGGGTAATTTTTTTTTTGGAATGGTGATGTATAAAATTGTTTCCTTTTTAAAACCTTCCTTTTCCGGGACATTACTTTAAGTAACTCGAATGCGGAAAATCAACTTATCGTTATCGAATGATAACTTAACCTGATTCACAATTTGCTGAATAACACAATGCATATAATCGGTTAAGTCAGAATTAGTTCATACAAACTAAGTCAACAAAGGCGGAAACTACATCGCCACTAAACATATACAAAATCCACATAAACACAGCCCCCATCAAAACAAAAAGGGGACATCGACTGGCCCACAAGCCGACTCAGAAGATTCCAGGAATGCTGGACCCTCACTCGGATCCTCTTCCTCTTATGAGTCAGACACGATGTCGATCACCTCCACCGAACTCTCGACATTCACGAGTTCAATGACCTCGTCTTCCTCCTCCTCTTCCTCCACTTCTTTATGCCATATCTCAGCGGCATAATTCGGAGGTGAAGGACATTCTCAAAGCCGGAGTCTTCTTGCAGGGACCTCCTCCAAGAACCCGGCTCCTCTGAGCTCTGCTGGATGACGGAGCATCCAAACAATCTGACCACGTCCTCCGACCGTGGGAGGGAGCAGCGCCATCACCCCTGATTGGCGGATCTCGAAGCCCATCCTCTAGAGTCCTCAGCCTCCTTGGTGGCAAGGTGAAGGAAGCATCAATGTAGGCATCAGGATGAGGGATCATCATCGATGACCCATTGTAGACCATGTGCAACGACAGACCGCAGGGGCATGTGTATGTGTACTTGTGTCCATCACTATCCCATTGTCCCATCGGGGACATCGTGAAGTGATAGCCTCGGATGTGAGTGCTGTTGTTGGCCATCTACATAAAAAATATATACAAAACAAGAACAATACAGCAGATAGAGTGAAACATCTAATGAACATAAATTCATTGACGGCGTGGACTTACTCAGAATATCACACTCAGACATAAAATATATTTAAACACATAATTCATCATTTATTATCGACATTATGTAGTAATACATAACTTACCATTTATTTCAACATTACCAATATATCAAATCATATAATTAATATACTACTCATAACCATATCACACGCATAAACGTAGGAATACACAATGATTGTAGCTCACGTGTGGGGATTTACTTCCACAATGATAATGTATGCATTATATGTCATGATTATCCACGTTACACCAATATCCATTCAACATCCTAATCAAAAATAATCGAGAGTACAGGTCCCATACCAAGCCGTTTTGTACCACCCGAAATAACATATCCTCGCAAGGAATTAAAAATAGATCGATCGGTTCCCTCAGGAACAGTCCTACCCGGACCTAGGTCGTACAAACGCTTTCTGGGCATCCCTCTCATCGATCTCGAATGCAATCCTAGGGTTGTCAGAGATTGCCTAGTTTGGCATGTGAGAACTGTCCGATCCAACAGGGTACCTCCCCAGGAATACAAATGGACTCGTCTCACCCAGACTCTCCCTCAAGACAATGTTGGCGAATCACCGTCCAATCAGTGCCGTTCCTACTTACATCATGGTGCTCTAAGTCATCCCG
>NW_017726581.1:0-1338 GCF_001865875.1 Lupinus angustifolius | reverse complement strand
TACTTCATGGTCACAATGCAATGCATTCTTAATCAGAATCAAATGCAAATGTATTAATCAAACACATGATCGGCCCATCCTTAAGCCATCTCCCGACAAGGAATGCTTCTCGTGGGACCCGATAGTACGTCAACCGTACATGCTCAAGGTAACATCTCAATCACAACAACCCATCACCGAATACACCTGGACGGTCACATGACCAAGCCTCTTACGGTCGGTCGATCGTTGTTCAGTGATATCATGTATCCTTACTAGGGTACCCCCTAGTTCACGACCTTAAGTCGGATACTTGCCCAACAAGGCATAAATACAAACAATGCTTTCATACCTTTGTGGAGTCATGCTTCACATCTAAGCCATGATCCCATTCCACAACCTTTATATCACCACACACCCTACCCGGGTTCATCACATTTTTCACAACATCATTATATTCCAATCTTCTCACACCGTCCCTCGCCCAAGTGGGGACTAGTCGCTCAAGCGACAATTCATCTTTAAATCTCAAATAGACTGAAGCTTTCCTCGTCCAGGCGAAGGTATTATCGCCCAAGCAAGACCTCATTAAAATCCTGGTTTTTTTTTCGCCCGGGCGAGAAATCTCTCGCCCAAGCGAGAAAATTCTCAATTTTCATCGAAATCCTGGGCATTTTTCGCCTAAGCGGGACCCTTGCTCACCCAGGCAAGGTTTGCTCGCCCAAGCGAGGATTGGTCGCCCGGGCCAGGAGTTCCAGAACCAAAACTTCCCCTCGCCCAAGCGAGACTGTGCTCGCCCAAGCGACAGGGACTTGGACAAAATACCAACTTTTGCCCTTTTCGACAACCGAAACACATTTAAACATGGTTTTTCAAACACCTGCACTAGAAAAGTTCCCAACAACATTTATATACAATATTCAACACATTTCATCAACAATCATATATATTCAAAACATTCAAACATATAAAATCTTGGGTTTCTTAAAACCCAAGTTAACTCCAAAACCTTTGAGATGGTTTAGGAGATCCGGTGTCATATTCGGACACCACTATGTCACGATGTGTTCTCTCTCACCTTAATGAAGCGTGCTTTAACTTTGTCAACTACGGGTTGTTTGGTTTCAAGGTTCGAACACCGAAATCTTTGTAACTACCATCATAAAAACTCGTTAGTTTTCCGATATTTCAAAAATCATTACTATTAAAATATTTAAAACTCTTTCATCTGTCCATTTTCCAACTTGTCCAAAGCCATGATTAAAGGCTTAAACAAGTAAAAATTCATATATTACAACAATGTAATAACTTCTTGAAAACCACTTGTTCATAGTCTCAAAACACATTTTTCATGAGTTC
>NW_017726580.1:0-1240 GCF_001865875.1 Lupinus angustifolius | reverse complement strand
TTGAATGTGATGAGATTGAAGATTGAAAGAAGAAGAAAATGAAGAAGAAAAGATGATGAGAGTAACTTACTCTCCAATCTTCAACTAGCCAAGCTTTTTGCAAAGTGTTAACATATGAAGATACATGAGTATTTATAGAGTTGTAGGGTGGGAGAAATCTGATTTCTAAACCCAATTTCCAAGGCAATCTAGCAAATCTAAGAAGGTGAGTGAATCATGGGTTAAGTGAGTGATTTAGGGGATTTGGTGGTAGTGAAATCTACAAGATTTAGTGGTTAGATTTTGTGAAGTGACTCATGCGACGCGACGACTTCTACGAAACGTGCGCGATTAAAACCATGCTCGAGTATTATCGGCCAATATTCGATTAGTCAAAAATGATCGCCGAATTTTACTTTACGGTTGTAACTTCGAATTTCGGCATTCCGAGTGAAAATATTCTAGAAAATAGTTATGGACCAACTCAGGGCCTATCTTCACTTGAAATGTGATTACGAAGCCAACGGTGCGATCGGAATTCGATTCCGAGTTACGGAACTCAAAAACCACTTTTTGAGCCGTACCGGGTGGATTTCGACCCCGACAGTGGTTCCGAACCGACTGTCTCCGAAAAATACCAAAATTTATCACAAAATAGGAAATAAAATTTCAAGACTAAAACTCAACTAGAGTTTCGTCTAATTCTTGAATATATAATTAATAAAAATATTAATAAAATCTTATAATTCCAAATCGTAAAATTCGCGGTGTTACACGCTTGGTCTTAAAAATCAATTTGCAACCAATGGGTTTCTTAACTTACCTTCTG
This sequence comes from Lupinus angustifolius, assembly GCF_001865875.1. Taxonomy (NCBI): domain Eukaryota; kingdom Viridiplantae; phylum Streptophyta; class Magnoliopsida; order Fabales; family Fabaceae; genus Lupinus; species Lupinus angustifolius. The sequence goes on along the minus strand of NW_017726580.1, from coordinate 432 downwards.
GTAATGGGACAAGTTCCCAAACTTTATTGTCTTGCATGGATTTATACTCTTCTTTCATTGCTTCAATCCACTTTTCCGAATTGGAACTTTGGATGGCTTCATGAACGTTTAATGGATCATTGTCCATTAAGCCATCACCCTCATGTTCCAGGAGAAAGCAAATGTAATCATCCGGAATTGCATTTCTCCTTTCTCTAGTGGATCTATGCAAAGCTATAGGATCTTGCACCTCTTGTCCATGTCCTTGAGGGTTTTGAGTTTGTCCTTCATGAATTACTAACTAATCTTGAGTAGGAAAAATATTATCAACTATGTCTTGAGGAGGTTCCAAATTTTCTTCTTCAAAAGCAACCATATGAATCGCATCTGGAATAGATACATATTCTTCCTCTAAGACAAAGTTTCTAACCTTATCTTCCCCCTCAAACTCAA
>NW_017726579.1:0-2484 GCF_001865875.1 Lupinus angustifolius | reverse complement strand
TATAAGGCCTTGCCTCAGTTGGACATCCCCACACATGAAAATGCTTCAGACTTGGCTTTCGCCCAGTCCAATGCTCATAAGGTGTTTTAGCAGTTGCCTTAGTTGGTACCCTATTAAGAATATAAGCTGCTGTCTTAAGTGCCTCTCCCCAGAGTGACTCTGGTAAGGTAGAGTGACAAATCATACTCCTTACCATGTCCTTAAGAGTCCGGTTTCGTCTTTCAGACACACCATTCATGCTAGGCGATCCTGGCATGGTGTACTGTGGGACTATACCACATTCCTCTAGGTATTTGGCAAAAGGCCCTGGACGTTGTTCACCTGAACCGTCATATCTACCGTAGTATTCACCACCACGGTCAGATCTGACGCACTTAATCCTTTTGCCGAGTTGATTTTCAACCTCAGCCTTAAAAGTTTTGAACACGTCCACCGATTGGGACTTTTCATGAATTAGAAAAATGTATGCATAACGAGAATAATCGTCTATGAATGATATGAAATATCGTTGACCATTCCAGGAAGCCGTAGGGAATGGCCCACAGATATCCGTATGTATCAATTCTAAGACGTCCGAAGCTCTATATGCACCATATTTCGATTGTTTGGTTTGTTTTCCTTTTATGCATTTAACACAAACATTAAGGTTTGTGAAGTCAATGGAATCCAAAATCCCATCTGACACAAGACGCTCAATTCTCTTTTGAGAAATGTGACCTAGGCGCTTGTGCCATAATGCACCTGAATTATTATTTTCAATCTTACGCTTAGTACCACGTGATTCCACATTCAGGGTTTCGCTATAATCAGTTATGATATTCAGCATATAAAGGTTGTCATTCAACATAAGTGAACCAGTTCCAATAACATTTGAATTTAAAGACAATTGAACCGAATTGTTTCCAAATGAACAACAATAACCAAATTTGTCCAAATATGAAACAGAAATCAAATTCCGTCTAAAAGACGGTACAACAAAAGTGTCTTTCAAATCCAAATAGAAACCAGTACATAATAACAACCTAAAATGCCCTATAGCTTCCACTTCTACCGATTTCCCATCGCCAACATATATGTATCTTTCAACATGATTAGGCTTTCGGTAGCTCAGGCAACCCTGCATTGAAACACTGATGTTAGAAGTTGAACCGGAGTCTAACCACCAGGTCTTTCCAGGTACTGAAGTTAAATTGACATCAGAACAAACCAAAGCAAGAAATGTACCTTTCTTAACACGCCAGGCGTGATACTTTACACATTTCTTCTTTTGATGTCTAGTTGCTTTGCAAAAGAAACAGACATCATCCTGCTTCTATTTCTTTTGCACTAGATCCTTAGCAGCTTCATTCTTGGGCTCTGGAGTGATTTTCCTTTTGTGAGACAGTAAGATCAAATGAATGAGCAAGTCTTCCGACATGTCAAGCTTAAGGGCCTTAAGTTTTGAAACGATGTTGGACATTCCCATAATGTATTCCCTTATGTTTCCCTTGCCTTGATACCTCATGGAAATCAAGTTCTGTAACAGAGTACTTGTTTCCGCCTTATCGCTCTTTGCAAAGCGCTTTTCAATCTCAGCAAGGAAATCTTTGGCACTATTTATCTCATCCGAGATAGTACCCCTAAAGACTTCTGGAATGCCACGCTTAATGATCATCAGACTCATGCGATTAGAGCGATCCCACTTCTCATAATCCTTCCTCTCTTCAGAGGCACTGGATTCCAAAGGAGAAGGGGGTTGCTCTACCCTTAATGCATAGTCCAGATCCATGCAGCCAAGAACAATTTCCATGTTCTCTTTCCAATCCTTAAAATTTTCACCATTAAGGACCGGAACCGAATTCAAATTTGCAGATATAGAAGCAATTGATGTAGCTGATTGAAACAAAAGACAAAATATTAAAATATTCTCACAATCCAAAATTATCAATGTGCTTAAAACAATGTATATCCAAATCAAGATACCTAGTGCACCATCAATATCAAGTCTTTGGACAGTGATATCAACTGCAAGTGGTACTCTTGTTGTAATGATCAAACATTCATAATAAGGCATGTCAACTGACGAATCCCTCTTTGGATTGATTCATCAGTCACATGTATAAAACTTTAGAATTATGACATGTTTATCATCACAGGTGTGTATGATCTTCGGCCAAATATTAACTTTCCTTTGGGCCAGCTAATACCCGTATAATGACCATACACACTTACATCCATTATTCCTCATGAGTTATATCAATAAAAGAGGTCACTTTGGCGACATTTCACTTCATTTGGCTCATTTGAAATAACAGACAGCCTTAATGGACATCCAAATAACAATTAAAATCAATGCACAAAGATATTGAAGTCCCAAAAAATAATAAATAATTTTTTATTTTTTTTCGCTTGGGCGAGCCAAATCTCGCTTGAGCCCAATTGAAGGCGATTTGCCTCTGTTTTCTTCTCGCTTGAGCGAGCCTTATGTTGCCCGAGCGAGATTTC